>NC_140934.1:12004762-12189762 GCF_014529385.1 Adiantum capillus-veneris
TGGGCGGTGAGAGGAGGAAGAGGAAGTAGGGACGGAGGTCCTATTAAAAAAAAAAAAAAAAGCTCGCTCGAAGATCTAACTCGAAGCATTTGGTGAGAAGCAACTCTTACACACAAGGGGGTGTAGAGTCATGAACTTAAAAAAATATATCAAATTCACTGTCGAGGTGTCAAGCTACAAAAGTCTGACAAGAGGGAAGGGGCACGTTGTCGGCTTTGTCTGTCAAATCTGACGAGCTGCTACAAGGGGTTATTGGTTGTGTGCGTGTGTATGTGTACACCACCATCATTGCAAGCTCTCCAAGCTCGGCTCACTGCACAAATTCCCCCCCCCCCCCCCCAATTACTTGCTACTTGACTGCGTTCTCTAAGCCCAAGGCTTTCCTTGCTGAGATTTTCAAGGCTCCAAAAACTCTCCAAGGTTCAATTTGATGCCAACCGGTTGCCCCCTCGTCTAATCGAAACACTGTGTGGGTGTGTGTATCTATGGACACACACGATAAATGCAAATGTTGTCACCACACAAGCTTGCTCAGCCCAAGACTTTTTGTCTTGATGGCAATCAAGTGTGAGAGTGTGTGTGTGCTCCAAGCTCTACCCCCCGACCTCTATCTCGTCGTGCTGTTATGCCCCGATTGCCTACAGCTTGTAGAGATCCCGCCCCTATGGTGTCCACTTGCTGCCTTTGTGCAAATTCCCCTCCCAATTGCCTTGCTTCTCTCGATTCTATCCACAGATACTACTGCTTAACCTTCCAAAGGTTGCTTGTAAGCCCTCCTTTCTCGATTGGCTGCTACCCAATTGGTCGATTCTGTGTTGAAGCAACCATCATAGTGGTGCTCCTTGCCCGACATGTTTGTATTGCTTCAAGCAGTCTCCTCTGTCCTTGCCTAGGGTGCTTCCAAGATTTTCATTGCTCACAATTTCCAAGCTGGCAAGCCTCTAAATGGCTACCCGATTTTACATTGCTGACAAGCTTCAAATGTTCCCTTTGAACCCTCGATGCCTTTGCACGCAAAAACTTCAAATGTCCTTGCTCGGCTTGCTCAATGTCGGCTTTACAAGCTCAAAACACAAATCCTTTCTCAAGCTTTTTACTTCGAGTGCTCCGATCCGTGTCGGTGCAAGATCCACAAGCTCCTAAGCTTTGTAGGCTTCCATGGCCGCCGATTTTCCGATCCAACCGCCACCAATGCTCTAATACCAATTGATGGTGTTGATGCGAAGTGTGCAAGAGAGGGAAGGAGAAGGGGATGAAGCACATACATGGAGGGTTAGTGGAGAGGAAAGTGAGAGAGAGTCAACTCTCTCACTTTCTCTCCCTGTATTGATTAGGGAAAAAGAAGAGTAAGGGTGGTTTCCCACGGCCACCTGGCCTACATCCCAACATCACAAACATGCCAAAATTACAAGATCACTTGTATTTCATGGATGCTTGTGAATTGAGTTGAACCATTTTGTGTAGAGTAATAAAACCCATTACTTAGATTCTCCCAAATTCCTCCGTCCCCCATCCTCATGACAATTTGACACCCCCCTTGTCAGGTGGGATCAACAGTCCATGGTCTTTGGAAGATGTGGTCCATCCGTTTATTCTCAAGAATAAAAATATTCGGCCAGATTGAGCCCCTGCAACTTGAACCCACCATCTACCGCACCAGAGGCTACGACTCTCCCACTAAACTATCGCACGTCACTTGAAGTGGAGATTCGAAACATAAAATGATATAGCAAAAATGACGGGGTAGGGAACACATGGTGTTCACTTGCAGAAGACTTTGGGATGGTTGGGGTCACACAATGATCAATTTGGAATAGGTAGGCTCACAAGGTGATCACATCTTGATTGGGATTCACACGTGGATCACTGGCGATCACTTGATGTTCACATTGAGTTTACTTGGGGTTCACTTTAATTGTGATCACGAGGTGATCACTTGGGGATTAATTGACCGTCGAATATTGCAAAACTAGTCCCGCCACCCCCAATTAATAGGGATCATTGATCCCACCTGACAAAGGGGGTGTCAAATAGTCACGAGGCTTCCCCACAGCAGCCTTTGCACCCCTGTCTCTTCAGCTCCATCCTTCCTAATGTTGTCGTCATCCCCTCCCTCGCCACGATGCCTCCTCTCCACCTTCCCCTGCCGACTTTCTACAACAGATTGCCTCCTCCCTATGTCACACCTCCTTTAACACTAGTTTTGTAATTGGACACTTAAGTGTCCTAAGGCACTAAAGTGTCTTGATTTTCTACCAAGTTTTGGCAATTTATTTGTCAAACTAGAAAGAAGTTTTTTACACCTTGCTTCTACCATAGATTGGTTATGAGAGAAAGAAAACACTGAATTTTTTTCCATATCAAAATACAATCTGTATGGAGAGAATTCTGGTATGTTCTAAGACATAAATTTTAGTAAAATTTCAAGCTGTTTTGCTTAAAAAATCATAAAATTATTATATCTTTTTGTAGAGATGACCTTTTTTATGTTTATAAAAGCCAAGTGTTAGCACTTAGTGTTACAAAACAATGTCACTTCAAAAATAAGTTTTCAAGTCACATGCAAGCTATAGACATAATTTCATACTTGAGCACATGCTGAATAAGAGCAGTTTCTTGAACTCTATCTTGAAATTTTTATCATACAAAAACTCTTAAAAATCTTGAGGTCTCCATAATAACATTGAAACCAAGGTTTTGTGTATGTACCACGTACTTTGATACATTTAGTTGAACTATATGGAAAGTTTGATATTATTTGAGGTTTTCAATGCTTATGTCTGAAGAATGAAAAATATGAAAGTTTTCTCTTATGCAGTTTTAAATATTTAAAATGATTCAATAATTGTTGCACACCAAAGCCCTTCTATTTGCCACCTTGAGTGCTCAATGGAAAGGGCAAGCAATGTATCACTTTCTAAAACTCACAAATACATCACAAAAATACTTTTCTTTGTATACAACAATATGCTTGAAATGACGATATCAAACACATGGAACTTTCCATTATTTTATATACTCCAAAGTCAATCTTTTTGTACATGAAATTTTCAATTATCTATAGCAAAATTGTGGAAGAGTCACCTAAAATTTTCTACAAGGTCACTTCATTTTTTTCTTGAGCTTATAAAGGCGATTTCTTCAAAGCGTCAATCGCAGTCTTACGAGGGTCAACTTGATGAGTATAGTTCTTGATCATGATAGATTCTAAAATGCAAGGTTATATTTTTAAAATATCCTCTAGCTAACGTATTTAAGCATATCAAGAGGGTTTTCTTAAATAAACCGTCTAATGCAAGTAGTATTTAATTTAAATTTGTTAAAAAAGGACACTTAAAGTGTCTTGTTTTGGTACCAAACTAGTGTTAAGGAGAAGCCAACGGCCATTTGTGCATCAGCCCTCCCATGTTTCCTACAAGAGTTTGTCTCCTTCCCATATCCCCTTGTTGCACCTCCTTTAAGGAGAAGCCAATGACCATCCTTGCATTAGCCCTCCCACGTAAACCCACACACCTGGAGGCCCTCCCGCGTCAAGCCATAGGTGCAAGCCCTCATAGAGTAAAAGGAAAGTTATTTGTTCCCCCTTGAATCAGCTCCCTCATTAGAGCATGTCGCAGAGGGTGGGAATAACCAAACAGATTGGTAGAGCATCACCTTCCCTCCACTGCTTCCCTGCCTTGCCGCCATCTCAACCTTGCACTCATTGATATTTGAGAGCGTCTTCCATTTATTCGGCTATTTTTTAAATTAATTTTAGCTAATACCCCCTTATTTGGCTATTTTTGAATTAATTTCAAATAGTACCTCCTACTCCTAAATCCGTATCTCCTAGTGGGTCTAGTTAAAGTAAATGCATAACAAAATAGTGAATATCCCCCCCCCCCCCCCCTTTCCCCTTTTGCTTCGCTCGCCTATGTGGACATTCATTGCCATACCACCCCTAGCATCATCGCCTACTCCTAAAATTGTATTTCCTAGTGGGTCTAATTAAAGTAAATGCATAACAAAGTAGCAAATATCCCCCCCTTTTTTCACTTGCCTACGTGGACCTTCATCGCCATACCGCCCCTGGCATCACCACCTATGCCCTTGCGCATCCTCTAATTACTATGCCCATGTGCCTTCTTTGCATGCTCTCCTACCTCTCCTTTGCGTGCATCACAATCAAAAGGTGCTTCCCACCCTGCATCTCTTGCCTGGTAGTAGCAGGGAGACACACGCACACACAATCCTACCTACACCATTCCAAAAGCCATGACAACAAGGACTTTCTTGTACTCACCTTTGCATATTTCAACCTAGGTTGGGCTCTCAAGTATGCCAATGTTGCCATCGCCTCCAAGACAAAACTAGCAAGGTTGCAAAGAGAGAGAGAGAGAGAGAGAGAGAGAGAGAGAGAGAGAGAGAGAGAGAGAGAGAGAGAGAATCCCTCTTGTCGCCTGTGAGCACCTTGGTTCCCTTCTCAACCCTCCGTCTTTTTCCTTCTACCCTTATGTCCACCTGGAATACCCATCCTCCTCCTCGAAAAGCCCATTACAAGCAAACCCCTTGTCCCCATGTGAGAACATCTTGCACAATGCCACCTTCTCCTCCTCCTTTGCAAACTCAACATACATGCATAAGAGATTGTCTTATTTACTTGGTGAGCCAAAGCTTCCTTTTTCAAATAAGGCCAGGGGATACTTGGCTTAATCTTGACCATAGATATCCAATCAATAATGGCTCAATCGTGATCGTAGATCCCCAACAATCGAGCTTTTTATGACACAATGAGTTTTTTATTTATCACGCTCTGCAATCCACGTTGCTATATCATTTCCTTAATTTTGTGTTTTTGCCTTGTCAGGTTGTCGAAAGCTCCTCGCTTGAAATTAGTTCTACAGTAAAGAATGCCAGCGCTTCTACCCACTTAGCAAGCCACCCAATTCTTCTTGCCAGGCCAAGAAAGGAAGACACCTATATCCTTCAAAGAAAAAAGTAAGAAGATGATCCTCATTGGCGCTTCTATAACCCCTAGTCCAAGTCCTTCTCAACATCCCATGTATCTCTGCATGCATCATCAGCCTCCTCTCCACTCGCTGCTGCAACGCCGCCATCTCCATTGCCCGCACCTCTCCAATGGTGATCGGATCAGATTACAATATCCTCCTCATAAACACCTACATCATCTCCACCATTGCTCAAGCCACACGACCCATCTCCAATGCTCACAGACGCCACAATGGACAGAGCCCCCCGCCCCCACCCACCCATGAGAATTTTACTAAACTAGAGCCCAGTGGCATGCCATATTTACCAGCTATGACCACACTGCCTGATACACTAGGTGATGACAAACCGGAGATAAATAATCAACTCTCACTGGCAAAAAAAACAATGACTATCCCTACCGAAACGACGCTAGAAACTTTAGTACAAGATATAGACAAGAAATGTTGGAATTAGGGTTGCAGAGAAACACACACAGCTTGGAGAAGACGAAGGAAGCTCAAGGCACACAATAGAGAGTGTATTACTTAGTGTGCAATGGAAAGATAGATAGCCCTAGAGTGATGGGTGTATATACAATGCATGGGGGAAAAAACCTCCTAAAGAGGGAAAAAATGCCCCGGCGGTCCTAGTGTGTTCACACACATCACTAACACATGTATATGGTAACAAATCCCCCCTGGAGTGATGCGGTGAACGAGAGCTGGCACACGAGTAAGGGGAAGTGCCATGCCCTAAGGACATGATCAGTCCACAAAGGGGAGTAAGCCCAAAGCTTTGCGGAAAGCTTCAAGCTTCTCACGAGACAATGCCTTTGTGAAAAGATCTGCAAGGTTGTCCTGTGTTGGCACATAAGCCAAGTTGATCTCTCCTGCTGAGAGCCTCTCCATGACATAGCGGTAATGCACCTCAATGTGCTTTGTGCGAGCATGAAAAACTGGGTTCCTCGCAACTACCAATGCGCTCTGAATGTCAGTGTAGATAGTGTTGGCAGTGTCCTGTCCAACACCCAAATCAACCATAAGGCGTCTGAGCCATACACACTCAACCGTAGCTATGAAGACTGCCCTATACTCAGCCTCACAACTCGAAGTGGCCACAATAGGTTGCTTCTTGCTCAACCATGATATACATGAACTGCCAAGCATGAAACAAAAACATTTTGTGGACACTCTCGTGTCAAAACAACCAGCCCAATCTGAGTCCAAAAAAGCATGTAAGTTTGGCGTCAATGATCCCCCCTTGGGATAAAACAAGCCAAGATGTAAAGTGCCACTAAGGTAGCGGAAGATCCTCTTGACAGCCTGCCAATGCTTAGACCCTGGGCTATGCATAAATCTGCTGACCTGTGAGACTGCAAACTGAATATCCGGCCTCGTGTTGCATACATAAATGAGGCAGCCAACAACAGTTTGATAAAGAGTGACATCAGCAGGATCGCCAGCATCATGTAGACTCGACTTCAAACCTGTTTCCATGGGAGTGGCAATAGGTTTGCAATCCTCAAGTCCAAACTTACATAGCAATGTCTCTATGTAACTTTTCTAACAGAAGGCAATACCACCATCACACTGCTTAAACTGTATACCCAAGTAATGATGCAACAGCCCCAAATCTTTCATCTTGAAAGTAGCATTCAAATCAGCCTTAAATTCAGCAATATGTCTCTCATTTGGTCCAGTGATCAGCAGATCATCCACATAAAGAACCACAATGAGAAGTACATCACCCTCACGCTTTACATACAATGTGCTTTCTGTTGGACTGTTACGAAACCCTCGTTTAACCAAATGAGTGTCATCTTTCTCATACCAAGCATGAGGAGATTGCTTCAACCCATACAAAGCCTTCTTACATCTGCACACTTTGTCCTCTTGTCCTTTTATGACAAAACCGCGAGGCTGCCTTACATAAACTTCCTCAAATATGTCACCATTCAAGAAAGCAGTAACAATGTCTGATTGATGTACATCCCAACCAAAATGAGCTGCCAATGCACATAGAAAACGCACAGTAGTCATACGACAAGTGGGAGCAAAAGTCTCTTCATAATCTATGCCTTTTTGTTGTGCATAACCCTTTGCAACAAGTCGAGCCTTATGGCGATCGATCTCACCATCCGGCTTGCGTTTCAACTTGTAAACCCACTTTGTACCAATGGCCTTTTTGCCAGGAGGCAAATCACATAAAGTCCATGTGTCATTTTCTATAAGTGCATCATATTCTGATTGCATGGCAGCCATCCAATTTTCTGAATTTTGTGCTTCATCAAAAGACAGAGGCTCCTCAACATCATGTGTTGGGGTATAAGGCCCAATGTGGTCGCCCAGGTAAGTGGGCGGGCCGCCAGGTATGTACACATATTCTTTTGTAAAAACCTAATAAGAACTCACTATGCTCTACACATTACAGTAGAGCGAGTTCACCATATCGTCGTGCTCTTCTTCTCACACTCTCTCTCGCATCGCACTTCCGCTCGTACTCCTTCAACTGGTATTACAGCTCAGATCGAGGCTCGGGGCAGCACTGCAGGAGGCTAGAGTCACCAGCTCAGATTGGAGTGAAATTCGACAGGCGAAGACATGGCCCCAAATCCTGTGGGTAATCCCGAAGGGAAGGGCTTGGTGTTCTCAGAATTTCATTCTGAGGTTATCTCGGCCACCGTTCGGCTTCGACAAAGGTCTGCGCAGGCCATTTTCGACTACGTGGTCTCGACGGGTGCAGATCCGACTCTGCAAATTTGGGGTTTTCGGCCTACGACAGCAGGTGTTGAGGATATCGACACTCCCAGAGTGTTGATTTGTGGCTGTCTACACATCGAAGGACGGCTCACAGTTCTTGGAGGCGTGTCACATACGACACGGGCGCATCTACACACAGACTGTAGGCGACATCCACTAGTTCATCAGGTAGCTTGTGTTTGCTGCTTGATATTCCAGATTTCATCCTGACATTGCAGGTACTTCCACATGGGATGTATTGTCAGAGATGATGTATGTCTGTTGAGGGTTTGCTAGCTATGAGTCACGCAACAAACAACTGCCGCAGCGGTTACAACATACAGTGGGAAATTTGTGGATGTATGACTTTGTGGGAAGTCTATGTACTATCAGATTTACTGCAGCCTTTGTTGAGGGTCAAGTGAGGTTTTATTGAGCTGGGGGATTCTCGAATGTTGAGATCCTTTCGGTGATACAGGTCTTGGAGCGATCCCTCGAGCACCCTTAGATAAGCAGCTAGGATGTATTGACTGTGAGTTAGACAGTTGGGATTGCATCTTTGCTTTACTGCCGTTGAGGCATTGTCACAGTCTATGCTTACAGGACAGTGACAAGACAATGAGAGACAGTACAGGTGCAGGACAGGTTTACCCGCAGCTTACAGTGTCAGAGAGACAGTGTTTTTTGAGCTGGTTTTTGGTCTGTTTTTAGTACACAAGAGCCATTTTACAAAGGAGACTCTGCCAAAATTTCAGCAGAATCTGAAGCTTTCTTGGTTCATTTGACAGGTTGATATTGGTTCAGAGGTCAGTTTACAGGGGAAACTCTGCCGAATTTTTCCCAGGAAAGTAAACTACTGTGAAGCGTAGCTATGGCTGGATCACAGGACACTGCTCTTTACAATATCAAGAAGCTGGATGGAACCAATTTCCCATTGTGGAAGAAGCAGATTTGGCACGTGTTGGTACAAAAGAAGCATATAAAACCTATAAAGCTCAAGGGGATAAAACCAGAAGATATGGACGAAGATGAATGGAGCGAAATGTATGAATTGACACTTTCTACCATTATGCTGACTTTGGCAGAAAGCGTTTACTTCAATGTAGCAGACGAGATGTCGGCTTATCAAGCATGGTTAAAGATGAGTGATCTTTATGAGAAGCTGAGTGCAGCTTCACAGGTATACTGGCTTAAGAAGCTTGTTGACTTGAAGATGAAAGAAGGGACACCTATGTCCAATCATCTAAATGAATTCAACACAATCTATAGTCAGCTGTCAGCTCAAGGTGTCAAGTTTGAGGAACCTGTTAGAGCTATGTTCCTATTGATCACATTGCCGGAAAGTTGGGACACTTTTCGCACAGCTTTGAGTAATTCTGCACCTCCAGATGGTTTGAACATAGCAGGTGTAGAAGGAAGTCTGCTTACTGAAGAAACCAATAGAAAGACAATGGACAAAGGCAAAGGAACAGCCTTAGTTGTCAGGGGAAGGACCAAAGAAAAGTACAAAGGTGGAAAGAGGAATCAGTCTCGTAGCAAGTCCCGCAGTGCTAAAGGCAAGAGTGACATAGAATGCTACCATTGTGGCAAGAAGGGTCACATGAAAAGAGACTGAGAGAATGGAAAGCAGAAAAAGGCAAAGAGAAAGCTGAAGACCATGGTGAGAAGAACAAGTCCTCAGTGAAGATTCAAGAAATAAATGTGACAAACACTGTTGCAGAGGATGACAGTCTAGTGTCAGAAGACATCTACTTCTTGAAGAATACAATGGACTCAGCTCTTCTTACAGCATCTGATGGAAATGCACTGAGTGACTGGATTATAGACTCAGGGGCATCACTTCATGTGTCTCCAAACAAGGAGTGGTTTACCTCTTATGTGACCACTAAAGATCATGTTCGGCTAGGCAATGGGCAGACATGTGAGATCTTAGGTGTTGGAGATGTTCAATTGAAGTTTCAGAATGGCTCTTCTTTCACGCTGAAGAATGTGAGACATGTTCCCGCAATTACAAAGAGCTTGATCAGCACAGGTTTACTTGATGATGTTGGCTACGTCACCACTTTTGGACAGAACATGTGGAAGATATCCAAGGGTTCTATGACAGTAGCACATGGAGTAAAGTCTGGAGGACTTTACATGATTTATGTATCAAATGTCTCTAAAAATGTAATCAATGTAACCGAGCAGCCGAACGTTTCTTTGTGGCATAGCCGGTTAGGACATATGTCCAAGAAGGGAATGGAAATCTTGTCTCGTTCTGGTTATTTGCCTGGCTTTTCATTTAATGATTTTGAATTCTGTGAACATTGTCTGTATGGTAAGCAAACACAGCAGCCACATAAGCATAGAAGCAGTAGAAGAGATACACATTGGCACTTGTTCATAGTGATTTGTGTGGACCTATGCCTAACCTATCTCTAGGGGGAGCTTCTTACTTTATGACATTTATAGATGATTACTCGAGGAAAGTATGGGTTTACTTTCTCAAGCACAAGGATGAAGCATTTAGTGTTTTCAAAACGTTTGTGACACTTGTGGAGAATCAGAGTGGCAAGAAGCTTAAATGCTTACGCACTGACAATGGTGGAGAGTATGTTTCAAAGGCCTTTCAAGACTTTTGTGAGTCAAAAGGTATAAAACGTGAACTTACTGCTCCTTACAATCCTCCTCAAAATGGTGTTGCTGAGAGGATGAATAGGACCATACAAGAGAAGGTCTGAAGTATGTTGTCTAATGCACACCTGCCAAATGGGTTTTGGGCTGAAGCTGTATCAATAGCTGTTCATCTTGTAAATAGATCTCCTAGCAAGGTTTTGTAGAAGGATTCAGTTCCAGAGATGGTATGGTCAGGCAAAATGCCCTCATACAAGCATCTCAGAGTCTTTGGCTGTGAGGCATATACTCACGTTCCAAAGGAATTTAGGAACAAACTTGAGCCAAAGAGTAGAAAGTGCATCTTTCTAGGCTATGGTAATTCTGGTGAGATGGGGTACAGACTTTGGGATCCCGAATCCAGAAAGGTTGTCCGCAGCAATGATGTTCACTTTAATGAATCCAAATATCATTCTAAACCAGAGAGGGTTGAGGAGATTAGAAGAGTTGTCTTCCAAGAAGATGGACTTGCACGTGCAAGACAAAATGTCAGGGCTCAAGAGGAGCAAGGACAGGATAGAGTGGAACCACAGGTTGTGGCTGAGCCTGAGCCACCTATTGTGCGTAGATCTGGACGTGTCACGTGACCTCCTGATAGGTTTGTTCCATCTATGAACTATGGCATGTTGACTGATTGCAATGAGCCTTCATATTACAAGGAAGCAGTGCAAATGAAGGACTCCGGGAATTAGCAATTGGCCATGCAGTCAGAGATGACAGCTCTGCATAAAAACAAGACATGGAAGCTAGTTAAATTACCACAGGGCAAAAAGGCTCTACCTTGTAAATGGGTTTACAGGTATAAGATCACCGCTCATGATAGTCAGCCAAAGTACAAAGCAAGGCTTGTTGCCAAGGGCTTTAAGCAAGAACAAGGCATTGACTTTGATGAAGTCTTCTCTCCGGTGGTCAAGATGACTACATTGAGATGCTTTCTTGCATTGGTTGCCATATTAGATTTGGTGTTGCACCAAATGGATGTCAAGACAGCGTTCTTGCATAGTGATTTAGATGTGGAAATTTACATGCATCAGCAAGAAGGGTTTGTTGAGAAAGGCAAGGAAGATTGGGTATTCCAGTTGTTAAAGAGTCTTTATGGCTTAAACAATCACCGAGGGCATGGTACCATAAATTCCACAAGTTTATGCTTTCTCAAGGCTACAAACGTAGTGAGTTCGATCACTGTCTATATACAAAGAAGGCTAAGGATGGTAGTTGGCTGATCCTTATTTTGTATGTGGATGACATGTTGATTGCTGGCAAGCACTTGGAAGAAATTTCAGCTTTGAAGTCAAAGATGGCAAAATCGTTTGACATGAAAGACATGGGTGAGGCAAGTCATATCCTTGGTATGCGCATTGAGAGAGACAGATCAAATAAGTTCATTTGGTTATCTCAAACAGAGTATATTGACAAGGTTTTGCAACGTTTCAATATGGAGAAGGGAAAGGCACTGAGTGTTCCATTGCCACCATATGTGAAACTTAGCAAACAAGATTGTCCTGTGTCTGAGGAAGAACAGGCTGAAATGGATAATATTCCATATGAGTCTGCAGTGGGTAGTTTGATGTATGCAATGATTGCTACTCGCCCAGACATTACATTTGCAGTGGGAGTAGTAAGTCGATACATGTCAAACCCAGGCAAGAAACATTGGGAGGCAGTGAAAGGAATATTGAGATACCTGAAAGCTACAAAGAGTATGCGTATATGCTATGGGAGTCAGGAGCTAAGTGTAAAGGGTTTTACAGACTCAGATTATGCAGGTGACTTAGATAACCGAAGGTCTACGTCAGGGTATGTCTTTACATTGGCTGGTGGAGCAGTATCATGGCGTTCTAGATTACAAGATTGTGTTACTCAGTCTACTACAGAGGCTGAATATGTTGCAGCATCAGAGGCATGCAAAGAATCAATTTGGCTTAATCGACTAGTAACAGATTTGGGAATCAAAGAAGAGATGCCTGTGTTATATTGTGATAGTCAAAGTGCTATACAATTGGCTCGCAATCCAGTTTATCACTCAAAGACAAAGCATGTGGATGTGAAGTATCATTTCATCAGGGAAATGCTCGAGGATAAGCAACTTTAGCTTGTCAAAGTTCACACCACAGAAAATCCTGTTGATCTACTTACAAAAGGACTTCCCTCAGAGAGCTTTGCGCATTTTCGCAAGCAGTTAGGTGTAGGGTAGTACATCACTTCTCTACATCTCTTGTATATTAGCTTGTATAGTAGCTTCTCTCACACTTAAAGTACCACGTTGGACTTTAAGTGGGAGGTTGTTGGGGTATAAAGCCTAATGTGGTCGCCCAGGTAAGTGGGCGGGCCGCCAGGTATGTACACATATTCTTTTGTAAAAACCTAATAAGAACTCACTGTGCTCTACACATTACAGTAGAGCGAGTTCACCATATCATCGTGCTCTTCTTCTCGCACTCTCTCTTGCGTCGCACTTCCGCTCGTACTCCTTCATCATGTAAGCTAGACACAGCCAAAGCATAACAATCTGATGCATAAGATGCATGGCGAGAGCATGAACGAGTATGACTAGACAAAGGTGCATCCAATTTACTGTCACGCAAAGTGTGCACCAGCCATTTTGGCATACCTCTAGCCTGCTCATTTTCAGCCCTTTCCTCATCAAGTACATCATGTACATCTGCATCAGCATAATAGGCTGATCTAGAACAGTTTCAGAAAACCCCATAGGCTGTACATTTGCCTCATTGGAACTTACATTCGTATTTCCACCACTGAAAAGAGGCAACAAAGTGTCATAAATGTCCTGTGAGCTTACATTACTGTCTCTAGTACATGACAGCAAGGGCTGAACAGAATCTTCCACAAACACTACATCCCGAGAAACCAGAATACGTTTCGTTTGCGGATGATACAACATGTAACCTTTGCTTTCAACACTATAACCAACAAAAATACATTTGACAGCCTTATCATCCAATTTTCTGCGCTGCACTTGTGGCACCAAAGCATATGCCAAACAGCCAAAAACACGCATGTGCTCAATAGAAGGCTTTCTATCATGCCATGCTTCGTATGGAGTAATAAACTGCAAAGCTTTCGTAGGACACTTGTTAAGTACATAAGTGGCACACATGATGGCCTTAAGCCAAAAAGAATGCGGCAAAGCTTGACTTTTGACCATACATTGTGCCATTTCCATCAGTGACCTGTTTTTCCTCTCAGCAACACCATTTTACTGAGGTGTATAAGGCACTGTACATTGTTGTTTTTTCCCACGACTAGCCAGAAATGCATTAAATTCATGAGACATGTACTCCCCCCCTCGATTGGAACGGAGGGTGCCCATAGTACATTTCGAGACATTTTCAGCCATAGCCAAAAATTGTTTGAAGCACATAAAAACTTCGGACTTCGCTTTAAGCGGAAATACCCATGCATGCCTGGAGTAATCATCAATGAAAGTCACGAAGTACAGGTAATTGCCCAAGGACGGAGTTTGCATGGGCCCACAAACATCACTATGCACAAGCTGCAACTTGCGTGTGGCTCGAACTGAACCATCCTTTGGAAATTTGACGCTGCATCTTACCCAAAATACAGCCTTCACAAACATGTTTGACAGGTGCTTCAAGAGACGGCAAAGAAGCAACCATATCAGATTTCTGCAAATGTAGCAAATTGACAAAATTCAGATGACCAAAACGTGCATGCCAAAGTTTTGCATCTGAAATAGCCCTTGAATCTGCAATAGCATTTGCAAAATTTTGTCCACACTTGTCATACAAAGTGAGCTTATACAGCCCACGACACAAAAGCCCAGATGCAACAATTTCATCACCAAAACTGAGATCATGAACTGTACATCTGTTATCCACAAATTTGACTACAAGTCCAAGTCTAGCAAGTGCAGATACAGAGAAGAGATTCTTCTTGATCCCAGGTACATAAAGTGCATCAACAAGTGTGAAGGAGCTGCCATTAGCAGCAGTGAGCACAATCTTTCCAACTCCCTGAACTGGATAAGAGGCGTTGTTGGCACAAGTGACTAAATTCCCATGATGGACAGACTCGAGAGGTAAACAATTCACGATGTGAGGTAATGTGCTTTGTAGCACCACTGTCGAAATACCACACATGTGAATCTGCAGCAACTGACAAGCATGCATCATGGACAACAGGATTGTAAGTGCATTCTGCGCTAAAAGCCCATTCTGCATCAACATCAGCATTACAGTCTCCTTTCACAAAAGACTCAACAATGGCTGCACTTGTAGTGGAACCAACATTTGCAGTGGAACCACCCTCTTTCTTCTTAGCCTCTTTGGCCTTCAACTTAGGACACGACTTGATCAAGTGATCATTAGCTTTACAATAATGGCAACGCATCTTCTTTTTGCCCTTATCACCAGAATTTCCAAACGAATTGCTCCCAGCAGAAGCATTAGGAACAGAATTTTTGCCACTCGTAGTAGAACCATAAGAAGTGGTTGCATTAATGTTACCACCCTTTCTTTGAGAAGCAATAAAAGCCTGTTCAACTGCACGCTGCCTAGT
Organism: Adiantum capillus-veneris; assembly: GCF_014529385.1. Lineage (NCBI taxonomy): Eukaryota > Viridiplantae > Streptophyta > Polypodiopsida > Polypodiales > Pteridaceae > Adiantum > Adiantum capillus-veneris. Next base: position 12,019,666 of record NC_140934.1, read on the forward strand.
CCTGTTTTTTCTGGAAAGTGACTCTTGCAGCAGAAATGTGCATAATGCATCAAACTTGACAACTTCTGGATTTCCTTGGGTCATAAGTCTCCAAGTACTAGCAAAAGTCTGGTAAGAATCTGGTCATCGAGAACAGTCTGCACAAGGGAACTGTCTGAAATGACTTCACGTGCAAAAATAAGATGCTCATTGATATCATCTTCCTCATGCATAATCTTTGACTCTAGCTCTTTACACAGCAAAGCAATTTTAGCCTCATTGCGACTTGCATAAAGACTAGCCAATATATCCCAAGCCTGTTTTGCAGATTTTGCCAAGCGGATGTGAGGAACAATGGTGCGCTTCACAGACAACGCAATCAATGCATGAGTCTGCGCATCCTTAACATCCCAACGAGCTTGTTCTGCCGTAGGCAAAACAACTCTAACAACATCAATCCTTACAGCAAGACTTGCAACATCCTCAACATCGCCTACATCCTCAGAACCAGGACGTACATCAATGCCCTGCACAATGTTCCAGACGCCCTTTGACACAATAACATGTTGCATCATATATGCCCACATAGGGTAGTTGTCCCCATCCAACATGTCCTCAACAACAAACATCTTGAACACATCTCTGTTATTGTTGTCAGCCATGGTAAATGCTGCACCTAATGTGAAAACTGCCCGAAAATATGAGAAATGGAGCGGGAACAACACGTGCTATATAGCACAAACCGTAGAAGACTGTAAGGAACCTGTTATGCAAAAAACGGCAATGACGGAAATTCTACACAAAATGACGAAATAGCCTGTGCAGTACTGCATGTAGTGGAAACGGAGGCCGAAATGAGCCCAAATCAAAAATCTGAGCAGACCAAGCTCTATGATTCGTCCCGAAATATTTGTCAACCTGCGAATGCTCGCCAAAGCTCACTGAAATCGAAGAAAGTGAGCAGGCGTGTACTGGAGCAGCTGGCAACTAAGCCCGGGAGGACGCAACCTGCTCTTATACCAATTGTTGGAATTAGGGTTGCAGAGAAATGCACACAGCTTGGAGAAGACGAAGGAAGCTCAAGGCACACAATAGAGAGTGTATTACTTAGTGTGCAATGGAAAGATAGATAGCCCTAGAGTGATGGGCGTATATACAATGCACGGGGGAAAAAACCTCCTAAAGAGGGAAAAAATGCCCCGGCGGTCCTAGTGTGTTCACACACATCACTACCACATGTATATGGTAACAAGAAAGAGCTACAAGATCAATTTGCAACATCACCACCCCCGATGACTTCACCACCACCTCCAACGATGTTGGTAGAGAGTGCACTAGAAGCTGGAGAGAATGAAGAAGCCAACAAGTTGCTAGGGACAACTACAAAAACACCGATGACACTGCCTTCCCAAGTTCTTGAGAGTGCAATAAAGGATGGGGATAAGGAGGTGCTACTCAAGGAAAGGTTACAGAGGAGGACATTATCAACATTTACGACAACCACACTCAAAGTTCCCTCATGTGGAAATGACACATCGCAAGGCGTAAGCCATAACAAGTAGAGTGACACATTGAGAACAAGAAAAATACTTAACAATATGGGTAAACCACACCTCTTTCCAAGTGATGATGCTTGTTCCAATAGAGAAGAGATGGCTTCTTTGCCGGAGCATCCGGAACACGCACCCAAGGCTTGGAGTTCTTTGTCTTTGCACGCATCTTATGCAAATCGCTTGCACTTCTCACACTTAGCACAACAGATTCCCATGTGCCAAGGTTTCCAACAACCTTGGTAGATGAGGTGTTCTATAGAAAGCAATCCATGGAATTGGGCAAACATGGGGCTACCCATTGTTCGAGGGTGATGGAGGAGGCCAAACTCCGTTGAAATGGAGTCATATCCACAAGCAGAGACTATCAAAGACCCTTTGTGATCAAAGTCATCCTGGTGATAAAGAAGCTCCATTCTTTCCATAAACTCTAGCTCGCCTATGATGTTGAGGTAATCGATGCCAGCTTCGATGCATGTTGCAACAACAGGTTGGCCGTAAAGACAAAAGGCGCAGACACAATTGAGCACAAGCTTCGTGCGTCTACACATGGCTTCAAGCACATGGATTTTGCAATTGTCAATATTTACTTGGTGAGCGTGATCTCGAGCAGTTTTGTTCCCATGAGAACTGGGTGGCACTGAACTCAAAGCAACGACTTCAAGGAGACAACAAGCACATATGGAGCCAAAAAGCAGCCTGACATTCGACTTCCTTCTCGCGAGAATGCAAACAAAGAATACGTAAGATAAGTCCTTCAAAAGGACATGTCTACTTGGATATCGATAATCTCTTTTGTGACCCCTCATGTCAACCGTCGTGCTCACTGTGAGTGCAGGTTCAACACGAGAGCGAGGTCGGTGGAAAATGGCATGTAAAAGCGCGACGTTGGTGCTAATGGAGCAGCGAAAACGTACAACAAGAACGCTCCTCACCTGCTACCTACAGAGCACCGGGTAGTATGAATAACATCGTAGATCTAGCGAAAGACTGAGGAGGCAACAACAAACCTCTATGGCATGAGGGGAAGTAGTTGAAGGAGAACCAAATATTCGTAAAACAAAGCTCGAGAATGAGGCTAACAAAAGTTAGCATTCATAATCACACTTCATTGGGCTTTTTGAGGGAGAATCAAAGATTTGCAACACGATCTTGTATATGAGCCTAAGTTGAAAAAGGATATTGGTGATGATAGACATGATAGCATAAGTGAATGCAAAAATTGACACGATGAAAAGCTATCGTAGCAAAGATAATCAAGCAATAGTCAAGGGCCCTTGGAGTAACATGTTGTGCTTGGAAATTCTTTATTTGATATCCATACCAACTTAATGGTGTCCTTAGAAAAACACAAAAGTGTGTACCTTGGTACATGCCCCCAAGATGAGAACTTCATGGATGCATTAGAGATAACCTTTAATAAAGCCCTTAGAATACAAAGTTAATATTGATTGGGCCATTCTACCGTAGTGATTGCATAGGAGCTTATGAACTAAGAACTCATCACTACAATAAACCCTACACTGTTTAACATACACCATAAAGTTACCTCTGCTTTTTTTAAAAGTTAAATCTATCTCCTAGATCGTTTGTATTTGTCTTAACATGTGCTTTGTGTATGACAAAGAGGACATATATTCACAACATCGGACGTTTCAATTGCACAAGCACAACTCAAGCTCAACAACACTGCAAGGTCTGTTGTCTGTATCCAATTCCCCGTGCCTATGCGTTTGTTTGGCAGTGCAACACATAAATGCTACAGGGCAGGGCACGACTTTCGTTTCACATAATTTTTGGAGAGACCACAATGCCAACTCTCTACCATACTTTTGTATAGCACTTTTGCATAACGTGCACTGTATATCTAGCATTTTCAGTTTGTGACGCTTTATTGCAAGACGAGTTGTTTAACTATTCACATTGCTTTAATGTAGCTTGACTTAAACATTGTCCTTCGGCTTGCACAATTGGACGACACCCATACATGATTATCATGTTTGGTAGTGCAGTTTAATTTTTACACTATTGATGCTTTTTGTTTTTTTTTTAGTTTCTCAATGCTTCCTTAAGTTTAGTTTAGCTACAAGTTTTCCTTAGTAGTACATGCTCAATTTCGATCATCATATCTATATATCTTATAGACCATATGTACTTCTTTTCTCATAGTTGGAAAATTCAACTTATGTACTGCAATACTCGATGCACTATGTACATGTTTACTTTATTCCTAGGTGGTTAATGTCAATCTACGTATGTTCTTGTTTGGCAAAGCATCTTATATATTGTAGGCCAATGTTCTCCTTTGCATAACCGTTATGTAGTACAAAGACAATTCTTTATCCGAGCATTATCCTCCTCAAATATGGTTTGCACTAGGTTCTGTGATTGACAACCAAGACCCTCCAACCATGACAACATGTAACTCTCTCTCTCTCTCTCTCTCTCTCTCTCTCTCTCTCTCTCTCTCTCTCTGTGGTTCTATGAGAAATAAGAGAAAATTGACTACGCTTGATTCAGAGTAAGATGGCTGTCTCAAAGATGGGTCCCGGATCTAGAGACTGAATGGCCGACGATATTATCAAACTGAATGGCAATCTACAAATAAACTACCAAAGTAGGTTAAGGAGTAGGGTTTAAGGCAACGATTAATCTGCAACCCTTTGATCAATTTAATTATCCCCTTTATTAGCCCTCTGTCGTATAGTGAGCCCTATGGGACATAACTCGCTTCTTCCCAATGATAATCAAGTCCCAATTTAAGCCATTGATGTTGCCTATCAATTGATTCTACTCATCTGCTCGTGTTACACAACACAAACCGAGGCGACAACAATCACAACCAAGTAACCAACTGCGCTCCAAAATCTATTAGAGCATGTACGACGCTTTGGTCTCACTGCTCAAACAATTGTAGAGAAATCCGTGAAATTGGACCATTTTAGAGACAAAAGTAGAGCTAATCAATCATCATATATGTTTAATAAATACACTAGCAATTCTTTTTCAAAAATTAGTCAAGGCACTTTGTACTTGCTTACTTGAGTGTTAAATGCTTGATGTCAATCTGCGTATGTCTTGTTATGTTCTATAGCAATGTCCACCAAGTTTCGTGAGTAGGACTCTCGTTCGATTCTAGCTAAAAATAAAATTTCTAGAAAGGCACACTGCAAGTCCAGAAGAACAAAAACTATATCAAATAGTGACCGGCGCATCAGGTGAAGCGAGCGGGCAAGCACCGGTCGTCGCTCCTTCTTTTCTTCGACCAGAATACATACTCACATACACCAACGAAGCAGAAACCTTTCTGAGCCTACGCGCCATAGCCCCGATCTCCTGCCACTCTGCGTGTCCTAGCATAAGGCAGGGTTCCCCTTTTGTTACCGCTCTGACCAAGATGCACAACTCTACTGCAATCTCGATTTTCGTTTCGCCTTCAGGGCTGTAGGACTTCACCTCACATCGTTTTGTAACTGTACTTGCTAGCCTTTGTCTTCGCGTCTCCCCTTCCGATTCTTTCTGTTATTATACATGGCGGATTCCCAACTCGATGGTGTTGATGATGGCGGCAGCGAGACAGGCGGTGGACGTGGAGGAGTTGGTTCTACTGTCACTGCATCCGAGTCTTCGAGGATCCATGGTACCTCTCTCTGTCTTCCTCTCTCTTGGAGCAGGTTTCTCTTGATGTTCATATATGTAAACGTAATCTGAGCATTGGTACGATATCTTTGCTTAACTCCTTCGCAAAGAAGAAACTCATCAGGGAAAACTTGTTCTGTATTTCTGTCGATGCCATAAGGGAAAATGTAGATGGGTATGCAGGTCTGAGAATTTAATTTATTAAAATAAGCATGGCCAGCGTGGGCTGCAGTTGTGTAGTTTTATCACTCTCAGTTACAAGTCTGCTCATGCTCATCTTTTATGCACTCATGATACTCTGCCCTTCTCTATAGAATTTTTGTATTGGTTTCTCTTGGAGCGGGGTAGAGTGGTTACCTTGTGCTTTTTTTACACCAACAGATATGTTGGATGAGGGTTACTACTACATAATCAAAATTCCAAGTGAAAATATCAGTCTTTTTATGCACTGGTTTTTGTTTGTGTTCAGGCTGGGACAGGGCTACTCCCTGTTTATGAATGCTGTGCTTTTTTATTGGTTCTTTTGGGATCGAGTGGGATTTATAGCTACATTGCGCCTCATTGAAGATGATTAAATTGGTTGTTGAAACTGGTGATGCAGAGCCTTTTAAGGTCACACAGCTGGCAATAGGAACAGTCGACACAGAGCTTAAAGGTAATCCATTAGCTTAAATTTGGGTTTTTTGAACAGGGCTTGTCTCTGTTTTTATAGCAACTTTAAGCCTGTTGCAGATTTGTTAGGCCTTGAAAATGCCATTCCTCTGTCCCCACAGTGGCTATTGTCAAAGCCTTCTGATTGCAAGGCACCGCCTCCTTTTTCGGTCAGTATGCAACTTCCATTGTTATGTAGTTTGGAAGAGTGTGTAACTTGCATCGTTGCAGCTATGTTACAATTATCTGTTTCAAATAAATTTTCGGCGATAATGAAAACATTTTTAGGGTGGGAATGTTTTCAAGAATAAAGATGATTCCATGCATACGAATGTATTTCGGCTCCTCATGTTCTTTGTCCTATGTCCATGTCTTTAGCTAAAGCCTATAATCTACCAGGATAGACTATTTGTGCCTTTTTGAAGTCGCATTTTGTTGCTTGCAGGACCTTCCTCGAATCCCAGGTAGTCATGGAGGGACCAGTGAGGGTGTCTCAAAAGAGAGATGGAGGCCCGATGGGAATCGTGAGAATGAAAAGAGAAAGGACTGGCGACGTCCAGGCATGGAATCTGACGGTGTCCGTCGAGACCGGTGGAGGGAAGAGGAACGAGAAGGCACACAAGCCGGCCGCCGTGAGCGATGGAAAGATGTTGGGGATGTCAACAACGATGCTAGACGGGCTGATCGGTGGGGGGCTGACAGCTTAACAAATACAAGAGATTTGTCAGACCCTAGACGCACTCCATCTGAAAGGTGGCCTGACTCCTCTGTTCGGGATGGAGCAATTGAGTCTGGTCGCCGTGATAGCAAATGGAGCACTCGCTGGGGTCCGGAGGATAAGGACAAGCGAGAGAAGAGGTCCGAGAATGAGAAAGAGATAGATGGTGGTCAGCACAGGGATAGACTACATACAAATAGTAGTCGAACAGAAATGGAACGTGAGACTGATAACACTGCTCGTGATCGGTGGCGTCCTCCATCCATGGCTGCAAGGGGCAAGGGGGAGTTGCCACCTTTGGGTTCAACGCCTCCCAAATATGCTCCAGGCTTTGGTGTTGGGAGAGGACGAGGCGAGAGCTCTGCCATTGGTTTTACTGTTGGCAGAGGGCGAGCAACCTTAACGGGAAGTGGGATGATGCCTGTTTTGCGTTCCTCCACCATAGGAGCTTCTTTGACTGTACATAAGTCTGAAGCTGGCCAGGTATTCTGTTATCCCAGGGCGAAGCTGTTGGACATCTACCGAAAAAGCAGCGTGTTTTCTTCTTTCACTGAAATAACGGAAGGTTTTGTGGAAGTGTCCAAGCTCACGGAGGCTGGACTTCTTGAGCCTTTGGCTTTTATCACTCCAAACAAAGAAGAGGAGGTCGGTAATTGAAACATCTCCATTGCTTGTGTCGGCTGTCATTCTCTCTCACAAGTCTTGGATTTGACAGGTGGTGCTGGAAGGAATCAGAAAAGGTGATATTTTTAGCAGTGGAGCTTTCTATTTGAAAACCAAAGACGGCAAGCCTTGTGATGATGCCAGTCAAAATCAGCTTAGGGGCCATGTCCCTGGTATGAACCAAACTTTTGTATCTTTGATTTTACTTTTCAGCAGTTATGTCTCAAGTGAGAATATGTGATTTGTATGCAGGCGGTCAAGAAGAAAGATTCTCTGATGTTCTTCATAATGAAGTGTGCGGAGCTAATAATATTTCACAGAAATTTGAACTTGTTGGTTCTACAAACAAAGTTTCTAGACAGCCTGCGAACAGTGAGCCTTTCCATGTCGATCTTCAAACTGAGAGTAAGTGTAACTGTGTTTCTTATTTGGATTATTGCTGGAAGGATCTGGCTCTTTTTATAAAGGGCTGAGTTACTGAATCATCCTTTGCTTAGTAATTTTTTCTGTTATAAGAGGAAGATATCTACTGTTGTTTGTTTTAGTAGACTGTCAACATTCTGGCTCTGTTTTAATACCTTCTCTGTTTAATGCACATTGTATATATGGGGTTTATATGTGGGTGTGTGTGTGGTCATGTCACGAGACTGTGACAAACCATTTTATATATTTACTGGTTTCTTTTCCTTGATTTTTATTTAATTTTCGGGATCCTCTTGTTGAAATCACAAATGCTCAGACATTGCATGGCTAGTGTGGAACGGCCGTTGGCCGAGAGAGTCACCCGCAGCCAGGCAGCCACAAGATGGTTGGGCCGATCGGCACTGGAATCTGACTAGTAAAAAAGTTGCTATGCTCAGTTGAAGTCATTGAGGCCCCGCAAGAGGACTTTATAAGTTGGTGGGTACTAGGAATTAAACCAAAAGGAGCAAACTGGACGCATGATAGTAGGAGAGCAACCTGCAGGCCAACTCAAGTTCCAGAAGTCTTATCCCAGCTCAGGGCGCCCAAAAATGAGAGGGGGGCTGTTTTTTATTTATTGCTCCATTGTGTGAGTAGTGGATGCAGGTGATCACAACTTTAATGGAAAGCTTGCCTTCTCCCTTGTCTCATGCAGCGCGATGATTTGTTCTTGCGCATCTCTCTCTCCGCTTTGCACATATGGTGATGCCCCTCTAATTGGGCTTCTTAGATGACCATGTACAGTGCTAGGGGTTTTATGCGCCTTTGCCAAGGCAAGAGCCTTCTTTTCAGGAACCGGATTAACTAATTGCTAATCCCCTACAAATACGCACAGTTCCATTCGAAGGAATGCGAAAATGGAGAGTTTTTTCGCGTGAAAACTCGTCCAATTTACAAGGGAACTGTTCCATTGTGTGCGGGAGCTTCTAAGACATGCGTAAACGTGTTTGCTCCGCTCAAAATGATGCGAAACAAAGAATTATAGCCTGTTGTGTTTTTCTGCAGGTGTAGGGTTTCGTACCAAAACTGCAAGGTAACGCAATGGGAGCCTCTGGAAAGGCTTGGATGCTTGTACATGACAATTTAGAGAGATTTCCTGCGAGGAATCTCGTCTAATTCAAAGGGCAAGTGATCACCCCTACAAGTGCGGGAGCTCGAGGGCTACCCATAGGAGTGATTGGCACGCGAATCTGAGCACAAAACAGAGAATTACATCTTGCTGTGATTTTTTGCAGGTTTAGGGTTTTGGCGAGTTTTGATGCCTACAGGTCCAGGAGCTTCGGGGAAGCTAGGGAATCATCGAACAGGTGTTGTGGTGCAAATTGGAGGCAATCCATCCCTAATGGAATAGTCCGCTACTACCTCCCCATTCTGTATTCAACTGAATACATCTGAATACACCTGCAAAATCTGTATCTATGGCGTATTGACCGACCATATCCTCGAAGCTTCTATGATGTATCGCGGAAATAGCCAGAACCAACGGCTTCTGATACAAAGTATCTGCCACCAATTTCGTCTGTCCCTGCACATGGACAATCCGGAAGTAAAACTGTGACAAGATGTCATCTGCTTTTCTGATAACTGCTTCCGTGACAAGAAGTAGCGTAAACTCTGATGATCTGTGGAGATCGTAAAATCGGCTCCGAGTAGGTAATGTCGCCACTGAGTAAGAGCATGGATAACGGCCAAAAGCTCTTTCTCACATATCTGTACTGTCAATTCCAGCCTTGAAAACAATCGGCTCTCATAGGCAATGACATGGCCTTCTTGCATTAAGACCGGATCCAGACTACAACCACAACTTACAAGTATCACAATACACTTCAAACGACTTCTGCAAATCCGACAAAGTCAGAATTGGTCCTGTAGTCAAATTTTGTTTCAATTCTTGAAAGGCAGTCACGTCTGCGGGTCCCCACGAGAAAAGAACTCCTTTCTCTATCAACAAATGCAAAGGGGTAAGCAACCCCTGCAAACTTTCTGATGAACTGGCAGTAGTAAGAACAGAAGCCCAAGAAGCTTCTAACTTCATGGACATTCTTCAAATCGGGCCAAAATCTCTATCTTGGCCGGGTCCATCTGCTGCTGAGACAATATGTCCCAAAAAAGGTGCATCTCGGGGCTCAGCTCATGGTAAGGTGGTTGGTTCGGCGGTGTATTTCCAGGTATCAGATCAATGGTATGATCCTTAGGACGAGGTGGTGGCAACTCGCCTAGCAGGCACTTTGAAAAGCAATCGGCATGAGTGTGTAGAAAATCTTGGCGTTCTTTTTCGAGGTCAAAACATATTCGACCTTCAATCATGATTCAATCCTTTCCAGAAGTAAAGAAACTGAATTTCATCAAGTACAATGTCTATGTGCTTCATTTGTCAAATTTGCTTTCTCGGCCCGATAGACCACGATGCTGTTCTTGTGGTACCAAGGGATTTGGAGTAGGACGTCACAACCTCCCAAGGGAATTACGTAGAAGTTCTCGTGCCCTAAACATTGCAAACGAAGTTTGCCAATGATCGGTGTAATGGCAACATCCCGTCCGGGTGCCGCTAGAACTACCTCCGCCTGTGGCCTTCGAGCCGCCAATTCAAGTGAAAAGAAGTTGGTCTTGGCTTCTTCATTAAAGAAAATGAGGGCTTCTGTAACAGACGTGGACACTCCAAGTCAAGAATCCACCGCGACATCACCAAAGAACCACTTCAAAACAGTTTACAGTTTACAATTGATTCAACACTGGCCCGGCGGAGTTCCGTGCCTAGAGATATTGGTCCCCAAGAATCCACCGCGACATCACCAAAGAACCACTTCAAAACAGTTCACAGTTTACAATTGATTCAACACTGGCCCGGCGGAATTCCGTGCCTAGAGATATTGGCCCCCAAGATTGGCGCCCCTTTCGGTATTTCTTTTTGTATTAATCCGAGTTCAAAGTACAAGAGTGCGGACAAGCGCTCACACTCAGACTCTGCGTCCAGATGCTACGACTTGTGAGAGGCCAACCCGCGTATATAAAGGTTACAAGGGATGCTAAAAGCAGAGCCCCCAAAAACTGAATATCAAAAGCTTTGAGTGTTTTTAAAAGTCTCATAAAAATAAAGCATATGCTCTTTCTCTCTCTTTCTTATGCTTCAATAAAAATAAAGCAAGAGTCTCTCTCATGCAATGCGTAGCAAAAAGCATTGCCCAAAGGCTGTCCAAAAGCTGATCTGTCGCAGCTTGATTTTTGCAATATGTGCCGCTTTTTGCGGGCGTTCGTACTGCTGTCACGTGGCAGGTTCTCTACGAATTCCGGGACTGTTGTACGGCAAGCCACCTCAGCTTTTCCATTTCAGCCAATTTTTTCCCCAGACCGTCCAAGCCAAAGTGGGAAAGGTGTGTGGATGTACACTGGCTGCCAGTTCACCAATTTGTGACATACCCCCCCTCTTAAAAGCATTGTAATCGCCCTCGATTACGCCTGCAAAAGAGATAGAGGCCATAAATTGTCTTAGCAGACACTGATTGTTAGTAGCTACGTACTAGGAACACACATCTAGCACATGTATCAATCGAGTCACATCACACGACATCACAGGACATTCAACATTCATTCGGATCTTAGACCATGATTTATCGACAATGTAGCTAGTAATCGCATCTAGATCCAGTCGGGACCTTATCAATGGCCGATTGACTAACCCCTATTGCAACCATGTCTCTTCGAGATCAATTAGATCAAAATGCTGCAGTCATTTCGTCTATCAGTTTTTGCACTTATAAACAAGTCAAGAACAAATCAGTTTCATATTCCGGAATTCCATTTCATAAAGTCATACAACAAAATATTGTCAGCTCTCAGTATCCCTGAAGCTCAAAGAGACACCAGTGACTCTAGTATTCTAAAATCAAGGCATCTCTTGACAAAGGAGCGGATTAACTCCCCTCTTGTGCATCCCACTGCACCATATCTGTGGCCAAGCTGAATTCTTGGTTCCCTTTGGAGTAGACTATGCTAAACCAAAAGCTTTGAGGTAAAGTTTCACAATCTGAGGAGTATCTGTGTCACGTGACACATCCCAACCCTATGTGTCCGTGGACAAGCTACACCACAGCAGGGTTCAGTCAGTCCCGTCAAGTTAGATTAGCAGTGATCTGGCACTTTTGTGAGTCTATTCGTAGACCGTGCATGCCCAGTCACTTAGCATAGATGCATATCCTCCGGTTGCACACAGCGTGATCATCAGAATTCCCATCAGAATCCATTAGCATCAGTTAAGGGGAATTTTCTAGTGCATTTAGCCTATTTTCCTATTTATTGGGATTTTCACGTATTATTTTTAAGTGACTTTCCTACAAAAGTAGGTAGGGCAATTTTGCTAAGTTAATATATAAGCAAACCAAAGTTCACTCTCTGGCAGAAGAGGCAGCAGGAGCACCTTGCTCAACATGCAACTTCTCAGCAAGACCAACCCCCGCGACTACTCTGGCGTTTTCTCCACAGAAGACCTAGCGTTTTTGCATCAGATCAGCCTTGGCGATTTGTGCACAGCAGATTAGCCCCGGCGTCATCACGACACAGCAGATCAGCCTAGCGTTTTTGCATTTGCAGAACCCCGGTGACAGAAGGACCAATTTCAGCCCTGGCGTTTTTGGATTTCAGCAGCAAATTAAGACTGGAATTATTCACCTAAAGTGTAGTAGATTCAGCCCGTAAAGACCATCAGTTTTCAGCCCTAAGAAACCTCATTTTTCAGCCAAGAAAACGCAGCCAAAACAGTCATTTTCAGCCACTGAAACAGTCCCAAAATTCAGCGATCAGAAGATCTCAGATTTCAGCCATCGTCATCGTCATCGTCATCATCGTCGTCGTCACCGTCGTCGTCATTGGCATAGACCAAGTTGCATAGTCCGTTGCATAGTCCATTGCATACGCATTGTACACCTTTGTGCAATCAAAGAATAGACCACTCTCGCAGACGAGAGTGGGGCCTTCAGAGGAGGGTTTTACGTCTCTGGTGTCGTATCTCTCTCCTCTCTCCTTCTTTTAGTCTCATTCACTTGCACGCACAATCCACTCACTTTGTTCGTGATCATAGCACTCTCCATAAGACGTAAAGCTCTCTCTTTCCCTAAGAACTAAAAGGAACCTTGAGCAATAAAGATCACTAATCTTGAGAAAATACAACATTTATTCCGCTACACCTAACATTGGTATCAGAGCTTTGAAAGTGTTCTGCATTACTCAAGGAAAGAACCACAAGAACCACAAGAATTTTTTTGCTTCTTGTGATCGCACGAACCCAAGTTTACTTGGGCATGGCGATTCCTAATCGTGTTTTGTTGAAGAGTGACAGGAATCCCAAGAAAGAAGCGCTTGTCCAGCCTCCCCTTGTGTCTCTTTTCACTCATTGAGAGCGGACCGTGCTCTTAGCGGCCGGCCAATCGACGTAAGGTGGGAAAAAGCAACCTTGGTGTGAGCGCAAGGCCGCCAAGGGGTGCGCCCGCAGAAAGGAGTAGAACTCGGGTGAAGAGAAGATCCTTCTCCAACGCGATTTGCAAGCGAAAGAAAACCCCAAGAACCCAAGACCCTCAAGACTCACGAACCTCAAGAACCTCAAGAACCCTAGATTCTCACAAATCAAGGAACTTAAGAACCCAAGACCCCCCAAGAACCCAAGTTCCTCGAGAACTTCAGAACCCAGACCACAAGAACCCACAAGAATCCATGACTTCAGAATGGTCATTACTTGAAGCGGAATGGATACTTTGCTTGGAGGTGATGAGCATGAGAGAGGCGAAGAAGAATTTTCCCCACTAGGAGGTTTTTCCGACCCTTCCCCATCTACGACAAAGATTGCACCAACTACTATGGAGGAGTTGAAGCAGTTGTTTCTGGAAAGGAAGTTAGAACGCGAAGCAAGAAATGCAGAAAGAATGGCAGAATTTGATCGTGAATGCAAAGAAAGAAAAGCAGAAATGGAACGCAGACACGTAGAAAGAAAAGCAGAAATGGATCGCAGACACGCAAAAGACAAAGCAGAAAGAAAAGCAATACAAGAACATAGCGACCGACAAAACAAAGAGTTCTGGCGACTCTATTCTCAAGTTTAGGCACAGATGCAAGAGATTTGGGGAAAGGAGATTGTCTTAGTCTCTTCTTCTCCAAAGCATGATACACAGGATTTGCATGATTGTGTGAAGCATGATGATGATTTGAATGACAAGCATGATGATTTGGATGACAAAGATAAGCATGATGATTTGAATGATATTGCTAAGCATGATGATTTGGATGCCAATGACAAGCATGATGGTTTGCATGATCAAGATGTGATTTCTCACAAGCATGATGATTTGCATGATCAAGATGTGATTTCTCACAAGCATGATGAGTTTCATGAAGATGATGTGATTGTTCACAAGGATGATGTGTTAGTGGATACTTTTCCTAGCGAAACTAGCCTCGTTGTAGATTCGATCAATCACGAAGATCCGATCTTGGCTTTCGAGTCGAGGTCTAAAGAACCCCCACAGGACGATTCGATCATTTAGGAAGAATCGATCTTGGTTTTCGAGTCGAGGTCCATAGATCCCCCACAAGAAGATTCGATAAATCCCGAAGAAGCGATCTTGGCTCTCGAGCCTTGGTCCAAAGAACCCTCACAGGAAGTATTATGTGTTCGCGTGATTGATACGCACGCATTGTTCGAGTGTTTCATTCGTGAAGGTTTCCAGTATTTTAGTCAGCATTGTTATGTGATCCCTTTTCCTAGGCATGACATATTGTATGTTGAGCACGTTTCTCTCATGGATACGCACGAATGTATGCGGATTGTTCATGACACGTTGTATGTCGGGAAGTCACATTCCATGTCTCTTCCTTGGCATGACACAATTTCCGAACGAGCACATGATAGTATGAGTGTCACCAGGAGGTGTATTTTTCCTGTTGCCTTCCGTAAATAAGTATTAGATATATTTATTTTATTTTTACTTGTTTGTCCCAAAACCCTTGAAAAGGTGCAAGTGGACATTGCATGGCCAGTGTGAAACGGTTGCAGCCAAATGGGTTTCTCACATCGGGGATTTAGGTCGGTCAGACAGGGACTGCCCGGGCCAATTAGCACTGAATTCTGATGAGTATGGAAGGTCGTGTGCGCCAAACTGGAATTTGGGCCACTCGTCAAGTCACTGCAACTTTATAAGTTGAAAGGGGCCAGTAAATTAACCCACATTGTAGATGTTGGTCAAATGGTAGTCTTCAATGATGGTCAGGAGATCGATAGGGACGCCATGGAAGCATCTCCTAAAATTTAGGGAATTGCTATTTTTGACCGGAAAATGTGTTCGCGTCATTAGCTCTGGAATGACAAGGGGAACATTTTATTGCTCTGCTGCCAAGTCAACTGACGCACCAGTTGAGATATTTTTAGCAGGGAAAGCCCAAACTCGGAAACTAGGCGACGTGTCAGCCTGTGAGCGATTCTGTCACTCTGGGAGGCAAAAACGAGCTGCATATCAACAAAGGGGACGCCATTTTCAGCCTCAGGTGGATTGTAGCAGGTACAGAAGCTATGGAATGCTTACCTTCACCTCTATGCACAGTATGGTGGCGGGAGTGATGCCCCGCACGCTACATACTGCTCTCTTTCTCCCCTACGTACAATATGTTATGCCCCACTAGTGGCCTTCTCATTTGACCTATGTATAGTTCTGGGGTTTATGCGCGTTTGCCAAGGCAAGAGCCTTCTGAACAGGAACCGGATTAGCTAATTGCTAATCCCCCCCATAGGTACGCACAGTTCCATCACGAAAGATTGCGAGTTTGGAGAGTTTTCTCGTGTGAAAACTCGTCCAATTCATAGGGGAACTGTCCCATTGCGTGCGGGAGCCCTTGGGACACGCGTAGGCATGTTCGCTCCGCTAAAACGATCCGAAACAGGGAATTACAGCCTGCTGTGTTTTTCTGCAGGTTTAGGGTTTCGCACCTAAACTGCAAGGGAACATCGGGGGAGCCTCGTGAGAGCCTTGGGATGCGTGTACAGGCTTTTGGGCTCCCGGCAGTGAAAAACAGAGAATTACAGCCCGCTGAATTTCTGTGACAGCTCACCAGAAAGCTTCCAGATATCGAGGGAATCCGTCTAGACAGGTGTTTTTGACCTACAGGGGTTTTTGCGCCGTTATGCTATCGAAATCCGGTCGAAAACCTGCGTTTTCAGCCCTCGCCAGGTTTGGACAGCTTTGTGAAAGCTTGTGCTAAGTGGTCGGATCGTCTACCTTAATTTGAATAAAGAAATATCGAAAGGGGTGCCAGTCTTTGGGGCCTACAGGGTGTCGGTCTCGTGTGCGCAGTGACATTCTAGTCGTTGGACGCAACTGTGTTCTCTTCCCTTCTCAGTGCTCTGTGTAAAGTTAACAGGTAATTGAAATAGTACCGCCCTCTACGTTGTACAGGCTGGTTATATGGTTCCATCGATGGGATAGATATCAATCACTTTTTCCTCAAAGAGTGAGCTTGATTGTTCAGGGTAAAGACACACAGTGCAAGAACGCGGGGATTACACTATGGCCGACAAGGGGAAGGGAATTATGGAAGAGGGTTCCTCTCCAAAGGACAGGCAGGAGATTCCTATGGTTTTTGAGATTGGCGAGAGCTCACGGCCACGTCAGTCTGTACCTCCTGTCAACGTGAATGCCCCTCCAGTAGTACAGGGCTTTATGACAGGGCAACTCGAGGATGATGCGTTTAAGACTCAGTTAGTTGCCGCGGTTAATGTCTTTTCGCAGCTGGTGCAGAATCCGAGGTTTATGGAATTCTTGCAAGCGCCACCAGTGTAACATCAAAATAGGCAACCTACGCCGCGTACGGAGCTTGTTGAAGCTCAAGCCCAGGTACTTCATGAGGCGCAGGAGGAAAGGGAACACTCGCATGTTGCGGAGTCGGGGGCTCCAAAGCAGGTTCCTCCCGTGCTTGAACAGGTGGCTAGAACGCCTATTCCACAGGTTATGCCAGTTCAGCCCGCCACATTTCAGAGCCAGCATGCTGTCTTGAATGGACAGGGAGCTGGATACCAGGCTATGCACTCAGTTTTTCCACCACCCACGGTACATCCTGGGTATTTCGGGGGTGGATCAGTGTTCCAAAGTATGTCTGGTTATGCGTCTGGAAGTCAGCCGTACATGCCAGGAATAGTGTTCGGGGGTATGCAAGGCATCATGCCAAACCCCATGTATGGTACTATCGGCATGCAGCAAGGTTTCCACGGCAACCAGGGCCAGTTTGGGGTGCCACAGGCTCATTTTGGCATGGCTGGTTTTTCTGGACAGCAGCCAGATATCGCACCTCTGACGCAAAATGTGAATGGCCAACACGTGCCGATCATGCCTAGTACAGTGCCCATGTTGCAGACCATCCCGTATGACAACTTGGGGGCACTAGCGAAGCCGAAGGCTTACAAAGAAGGTGGTGCAACGGTAAAGTTCAGTACCTTCAGTGGTTTCGAGGATAAGACTAAGGCACTCACTTTCCTCCAGCAGTTTGATACAGCTTATGCGGGAGGGAATTTTACAGAGGCCTCGAAGGTCAGGAAAGCTGCCACTTTCTTAAAGGACAATGCGCTTACATGGTGGACGACATTGTTAATGCAAGGACAGACACCCGCCACTTGGGTTTACTTCAAGCAAATGTTTGCATCTGCTTGGCTATCAAATGAATTTGAAGCCGATGTCCTGACAGATTGGCACCAGCTTACGGTAGCTTCGTGCAAGAGCTTGCTGGAGTACAATAGGAGGTTTTGTAAAGCATTACTCTCAGTGACCTCCTACAGATTTGTGCCATTGACAGAGCAGATAGAGAAGTATTGTTGTGGGTTGCCGAAAGGGCTTCGTGATTACTGTACAAAGAACAGAGTGGCTACTCTTACTCAGCTTATGGAAGTTGCGAACACTGGTCTTGCCTTGTTGAAAGGAGAGGACAGTGGATTTCCGAGCAGTGATAAAGGAGGGCAACAAAAGAAAAATTCAGCGAAGAAGTCCTTTGTGAAAACGGCTCCTGATGCGTCACAGGGGTCAGAACAGGCCACCAAAGATAAGGATTCAGCTGGGACTTCTGGAGCGCAAGCAAAGAAACAGAAAAGGAAGCCTTTTGTGCGCAAGTCGCTCGAGGAAAAGAAGGTCCTAATGGCTGAGAACAAATGCTTTATATGCGAGCAGCCTGGTCATATTTCTATCAATTGTCCACAAAGGAAAAGGCCAGCTGACTCAGAGGATAAAGAAGATCAAAAAGGCAAGAAGCCTAAACCCACGGCAGGTTTAGTGCCAGACATGGTGGGTGACAGGCCCAACACAGATGCCAATGAGTTATGCAGGGCATGGGGTAAAGTTAGGCATCAGACGGCACTCATCTTCTTTGATCCAGGTGCCAAAGCCAACTTTATCTCACCAGAGTTAGCTATGAAGCTGGGCATCAGAGCTGAAGAGATGGGGTACACCGCAGAGGCAGGGTTGGCATGTTCTGGCCACTCAGAGTGTGTTACTCCCATCATTGGAAAACTACGTCTGCATATTCAGTCGTATGTGGACACTGAAGAGTTTTACATCATGCCGCTGGAAGGTTGTGACGCCTTGTTGGGGATCCCGTGGATGTTCCGAGTGCATGGAGTCTTGGATGCCTACAACAAAAAGATCACTGTACAGCATAGGGGCAAAACTCACATCTTGGATGTAAAGCTTAAAGGAGAGTCAGTCCCTATTGTATCTGCTTCTGCTATCACTTCTGTAATAAAGAATCATCTTTCTGTGTACCTGATTTTTGCACGTGATGTCTCAGATAATGATCAGTCAAATTTATCTGTGTTAGATAAAGAAAGGTCAGCATTTTTGCAAAAGTTTAGTGACTGTTTTTCTGATTCATTACCGTCGCAATTGCCGCCAAAGAGACCTGAGGACCATTGGATAGATTTGGTGCCAGGGTGTAGCCCACCAAATAGACCTCCCTACAGGGTTAGTGCGGCGCAGCAGAAAGAGATTATGGGCCAGGTTGAGGAGTTATTAGAGAAGGGGCTGATTCAGCCTAGTTCTTCACCTTTTTGCTCCCCAATGCTCCTAGTGCAGAAGAAGGATGGCTCATGGCGCATGTGTATTGATTACCGTGCGTTGAATAAGAATACCATCAAGAATAGGTTTCCTATTCCTCGCATTGATGATATTCTCTATCGTTTAGAGGGTGCTGCAATTTTCAGCAGGATAGACCTTAAGAGTGGGTACCATCAGATTCGTATAAGCCCAGAGGATGTGCACAAGACTGCATTTAGAACGACATTTGGTCTTTATGAGTTTCTAGTGATGCCGTTTGGGCTAACAAATGCTCCTGCCACGTTCAACAGAATGATGGACCGGATTTTCCGCTCGCATCAACAGTTTGTTGGAACATTCTTCGATGACATGATTGTGTATTCGAAGAATGAAGAGGAGCATAGGCGTCACTTGACCATTGTGTTCGAAGAGCTGCGCAGTCACAGGTTACTTGTCAATCCTAAGAAAAGTGAATTCTTCCTCGAAGAGATCCACTTTCTGGGCCACATAGTCTCAAAGGATGGTGTTAGAATGGATCTCGCAAAGGTCGAAGCTATCAAGACATGGCCAGACTTGAAGACTGTGCACGATGTCAGAAGCTTCTTGGGATTGTGTTCCTACTATAGAAGGTTTATCAGAAATTTTGCAGAGATAGCATCGCCTCTTCACGCATTGCAAAAGAAAGAGGTCACTTTCAGATGGACCCAAAAAGAGATTTCAGCTTTTAGTCTCTTAAAGGAAAAGTTGACTTCAGATCCAGTTATTGTTTTGCCAGATCTCAGGAAGTCATTTGTGGTCCAGTGTGACGCGTGTGGCAGTAGCATCGGAGCAGTGCTAATGCAAGATGGACGGGTAGTAGCCTATGAAAGCCGAATTTTGCAAGGGCCAGAGAGGACTATGCAAGTCTATGAGAAAGAGCTCTTGGCCGTGATTCATGCGCTTTCTAGCTGGAAGCACTACCTCTTATGTGCTGATTTTGTTGTCCAAACAGATCATCAGACCTTGCGATACTTCTTGACACAGTCAAAGTTATCCGAAAAGCATATGCGATGGGCAAACATTCTTTCCATGTTTCACTTCCAGATTATGCATGTGGAAGGCAAGAAGAATGTTGTGGCTGATGCGTTATCAAGAAAGCCACAAATTTCAGCTGTGTCAATTCCTTATCATCATGAGTTAGATGACATGAAGGAACAATATATTGCTTATGAAGATTTTGCAAGGATCTTTGAACAGTTACAAGAGGGGCAACATCACGAGCACTACCTCCTCAGAGATGGTTTTATGATGATGCATGGCAGACTTTGTGTCACTAGGCCACTGCGACATAATGTCATGGAAGAGAGTCATGTCCCACCGTATGCAGGGCATCGTGGCATTGATGCAACAGTTAAAGCGGTAGAGACGTTCTTCTATTGGCCTACCTTGAGGAGAGATGTGGATGCCTTTGTGCGAGCATGCATAGTTTGCCAAAAGGTCAAGTTTGACAGGCAAAAGGCACCAGGGTTGTTACAACCACTGCTAATTCCGGATAAGCCATGGGAAAGCATTGCTATGGACTTTTATCTTTGATCTTCCAAGAACACCAACAGGGAATGATGGTATATGGACCATTATCTGCAGGTTCAGCAAGCAGGCCCATTTTATCCCTGTCAGGAAGAAGATAAAATCTGATCAGATGGCACGCTTGTTCATGTACAATGTGTTTAAGTACCATGGTATGACACAATCGATTATCAGTGATCGTGATCCTCGCATGACCAGTTTGTTCTGGAGAGGATTGTTTGAGAACATGGGTACTACGCTCAAGTTCTCGTCTTCGTTTCATCCACGAACTGATGGACAGTCAGAAGAGGCTAATTCTACTGTCTTAGATCTGCTGAAATGCTATGTGTCAGATAATAAGGGCAAGTGGGAACAGTATTTGCCTATGCTTGAGTATGTGTACAATAATACGGTGCATTCGTCTATTGGCAAAGCACCTTTTGAAATTGTTGAAGGCGGCAAAAAGGTTCCTCCCATTTTGCACACAAAGGACAAGATCTTTGAGGCAAATCGATATGTTGAGAACATGGATCTGCTGATCGTCACCGTCGTGAACTTGTATTTTCACTTGGTGATTGGGTACTTTTGCGCTTTGAAAAGGCCAGGTTAAGGAAAAGGAAAGGCAAGGAACGCTTGTTTCCTAAGCTCAGTACGCGATATTATGGTCCTTTTCAGATTTTAGAAAAGATCAGCGATAAGCTTACAGGTTAAAGCTACCAGAAGGCTGAAAAATACATAATGCTTTTCATGTCAGCCTTCTAAGGCCCTTTGTTGGTGATGTGCCAGAGAATATGCTTGATGAGGAACAACCCGAAGTGGAAGAATTGGATGAAATCCTTGTTCCTGAACAGATATTGGCACATAAAGAAAGAAAGGTTAGAGGAAAGGTTGCAAGACGCTATTTGGTGAAGTTCAAGAACTATCCATCATTAGATGCCAAATGGATGGAAGAGTCTGAATTGCTTGATTCACCTCAGCTATTGCAATTGTATCTTGAAGCCTTTCAAATGGAACCCACAGTGACTTGATGCAACCTTTTTGGAGCAAGGTAAGAGCATGGTTCATGATGCTCAAGAGAGTAGTTAAGCAATTGTATCTACTCTTTCCATACAGAATTTAGCTAGAGAAGTTTGTGCTCAAGAGTACACTAGAAGACTTCTATACTTGATATATGTGTCGTAGCCAGGTTGGTGGGATTGTTTAATCGTCCAACGCTACATTTCCGGAAGCATGTATATCTTGGATTCCCATCATAGAATATATGTGATATGAGGAGATATCTGCATGTATTATTGGCATGCAAGCGAGGTGGCTTTCAGTATTTCAACGGTGGGGTGTGTCACCAGGAGGTGTATTTTTCCTGTTGCCTTCCGTAAATAAGTATTAGATATATTTATTTTATTTTTACTTGTTTGTCCCAAAACCCTTGAAAAGGTGCAAGTGGACATTGCATGGCCAGTGTGAAATGGCTGCAGCCAAATGGGTTTCTCACATCGGGGATTTAGGTCGGTCAGATAGGGACTGCCCGAGCCAATTAGCACTGAATTCTGATGAGTATGGAAGGTCGTGTGCGCCAAACTGGAATTTGGGCCACTCGTCAAGTCACTGCAACTTTATAAGTTGAAAGGGGCCAGTAAATTAACCCACATTGTAGATGTTGGTCAAATGGTAGTCTTCAATGATGGTCAGAGACCGATAGGGACGCCATGGAAGCATCTCCTAAAATTTAGGGAACTGCTATTTTTGACCGGAAAATGTGTTCGCGTCATTAGCTCTGGAATGACAAGGGGAACATTTTATTGCTCTGCTGCCAAGTCAACTGACGCACGAGTTGAGATATTTTTAGCAGGGAAAGCCCAAACTCGGAAACTGGGCGACGTGTCAGCCTGTGAGCGATTCTGCCACTCTGGGAGGCAAAAACGAGCTGCATATCAACAAAGGGGGCGCCATTTTCAACCTCAGGTGGATTGTAGCAGGTACAGAAGCTATGGAATGCTTACCTTCCCCTCTATGCACAGTATGGTGACGGGAGTGATGCCCCGCACGCTACATACTGCTCTCTTTCTCCCCTACGTACAGTATGTTATGCCCCACTAGTGGGCTTCTCATTTGACCTATGTACAGTTCTGGGGTTTATGCGCGTTTGCCAAGGCAAGAGCCTTCTGAACAGGAACCGGATTAGCTAATTGCTAATCCCCCCCATAGGTACGCACAGTTCCATCACGAAAGATTGCGAGTTTGGAGAGTTTTCTCGCGTGAAAACTCGTCCAATTCATAGGGGAACTGTCCCATTGCGTGCGGGAGCCCTTGGGACACGCGTAGGCATGTTCGCTCCGCTAAAACGATCCGAAACAGGGAATTACAGCCTGCTGTGTTTTTCTGCAGGTTTAGGGTTTCGCACCTAAACTGCAAGGGAACATCGGGGGAGCCTCGTGAGAGCCTTGGGATGCGTGTACAGGCTTTTGGGCTCCCGGCAGTGAAAAACAGAGAATTACAGCCCGCTGAATTTCTGTGACAGCTCACCAAGAAGCTTCCAGATATCGAGGGAATCCGTCTAGACAGGTGTTTTTGACCTACAGGGGTTTTTGCGCCGTTATGCTATCGAAATCCGGTCGAAAACCTGCGTTTTCAGCCCTCGCCAGGTTTGGACAGCTTTGTGAAAGCTTGTGCTAAGTGGTCGGATCGTCTACCTTAATTTGAATAAAGGAATACCGAAAGGGGCGCCAGTCTTTGGGGCCTACAGGGTGTCGGTCTCGTGTGCGCAGTGACATTCTAGTCGTTGGACGCAACTGTGTTCTCTTCCCTTCTCAGTGCTCTGTGTAAAGTTAACAGGTAATTGAAATAGTACCGCCCTCTACGTTGTACGGGCCGGTATAATGAGCACCAAGCATGGGCATTTCCATTGTGATTTGCCACAGTTGATAGATTTCGATCAAACAGAAAAGATTCGACCGCATTGTTTGCACGTGTTTGATGAACGGGTTGTAACTCCGTTTCTATGTTTATCTACATTGCATACAGAGTCTTTAGAGAAGACAATATTTTTTTCCTTCACTATACATGGAATGGGTATGTTCATGGTTTTGTGTTGGAGATTGTTTCAGGAATTTTCAGCTATGGAGATTCTTGAAGATGAAGGAGGCAGGACTCCAGACGAAGTTGAAGCAAGAAAGGAGATTCAGAAGACTTTGTGTCGCTTTCGGTGCGGCCCAAAGAAGCAAGCGTTGCGGACCTTTATGAAGTTCAAGTACCGTGCGACCCACACATCAGAGTGGGCCGGCGAAGAGTCCCTTCCAGGATTCCGGATGCTGTTGGTGATCTCCCTCGACGCCATACAGTTCAGTACCAGTACCTCACTTTGAAAAGGGGGGGATGTCACGTGACACATCCCAACCCTATGTGTCCGTGGACAAGCTACACCACAGCAGGGTTCAGTCAGTCCTGTCGAGTTAGATCAGCAGTGATCTGGCACTTTTGTGAGTCTATTCGTAGATCGTGCATGCCCAATCACTTAGCATAGATGCATATCCTCTGGTTGCACACAACATGATCATCGGAATTCCCATCAGAATCCATTAGCATCAGTTAGGGGAATTTTCCAGTGCATTTAGCCTATTTTCCTATTTATTGGGATTTTCACTTATTATTTTTAAGTGACTTTCCTACAAAAGTAGGTAGGGCAATTTTGCTAAGTTAATATATAAGCAAACCAAAGTTCACACTTTCTGGAAGAAGAGGCAGCAGGAGCACCTTGCTCAACAGGTAACTTCTCAGCAAGACCAACCCCCGTGACTACTCTGGCGTTTTCTCCACAGAAGACCTAGCATTTTTGCATCAGATCAGCCTTGGCGATTTGTGCACAATAGATCAGCCCCGGCGTCATCACGACACAGTAGATCAGCCTAGCGTTTTTGCATTTGTAGAACCCCCGCGACAGAAGGACCAATTTCAGCCCTGGCGTTTTTGGATTTCAGCAGCAAATTAAGACCGGCATTATTCACCTAAAGTGTAGCAGATTCAGCCCGTAAAGATCATCAGTTTTCAGCCCTAAGAAACCTCAATTTTCAGCCAAGAAAACGCAGCCAAAACAGTCATTTTCAGCCATCGAAACAGTCCCGAAATTCAGCGATTAGAAGATCTCAGATTTCAGCCATTGTCGTCGTCGTCGTCGTCGTCATCGTCGTCGTCGTCGTCGTCACTGTCGTCGTCGTCGGCATAGACCAAGTTGCATAGTCCATTGCATACACATCGTACACCTTTGTGCAATCAAAGAATAGACCACTCTCGTCGACGAGAGTGGGGCCTTTTGAGGAGGGTTTTACAACGTCTCTGGTGTCATATCTCTCTTCTCTCCCCTTCTCTCAGTCTCATTCACTTGCACGCACAATCCACTCACTTTGTTCGTGATCATAGCGCTCTCCATAAGACGGAAAGCTCTCTCTTTCCCTAAGAACTAAAAGGAACCTTGAGCAATAAAGATCACTAATCTTGAGAAAATACAACATTCATTCCGCTGCACCTAACAATCTGCTAGGTCCTCCTCCTTCTTCCACTTCGCATCCAATGCAGGATAGTTCTTGAATTTAACCAAGAACCGCCTTCGTACTTTACCTTATGTGCCAAAATCTGTTCAGGAACAAGGATCTTCTCGTTTTCCTGCACTTCGGGTTACTCATCGGGCTCCCTATCATCTGGCACATCACCTTTAAAAGGTTTCAAGAGACTCACATAGAATGCATTGTGAATCCACCAAGTGTTGGGCAGTTTCAGTCGGAAGGAGACATTGTTGATTTTTTCAGAGGTCTGGAAAGGTCCGTAGTATCTTATACTAAGCTTTGGAAAAAGCCTCTCCTTTCTCTTTTTCTTTCTCAGGCGTGCCTTCTCAAAACGTAAGAGCACCCAATCATCCTCCTTCAATTTCAAATCGTGACGATGGCAATCCGCTACCTTTTTCTGTCTTTCTTGAGATTTCCGCAAAGCCTCGCGGACCTTGGCAAAAGCCGTGTCTAGGTCGCGCGTATACTCATCCGCTTCAAAAATCTTATCTTTCGTGCTTAGGAAGAGTGGAACCTTCGTAGCACCTTCAACAATCTCAAATGGCGCCTTCCCCATCGAAGAGTGTATCGTGTTATTGTAGGCAAACTCCACCCAAGGTAGATACTTTTTCCATTGAGTCTTCTGATTCGAGATATAAGACTTCAATAAATCTAAACCACTGATTTGGCAATCTCAGATTGCCCGTCAGTCTGCGGGTGGAACGATGACGAGAACTGCAACCGCGTGCCAATGTTCTCCCAAATTTCCTTTCAAAACACACTCGTAAATCTGGGGTCCCAAATCAGGTAGTATCTAGTGGGATACAGGTAAAGGATTCCCAGGACTCTACTATGTAATTTATCCTCTCAAAGAATAAAGAAATACCGAAAGGGGCGCCAGTCTTTGGGGCCAACAGGGTGTCGTTGTCTGCTTGGTAGCACTCTAGCTGCCAGGCCGTGGTTTGTCTTGAAGTGTTGAATTCCAGTCTCAGGCTTATTCGTGAAGTTTCTCTGTGTGTCTAAAGTAAAGTAAAGAATTTCGGGTGAAAGCCAACGCCTACCGCCCTACGGGCCGGTTTCAAGAGCCATCTGCAGAACACCTCAGCTAGAGGGGACACCCATTTTGAGGCTGGGGCTGATTTTTGTTCATTAAGTGACCTAAAGTGTGTGTGTGAGTAGTAGGTGCAGGTTGACAGCTTTAATGGAAAGCTTGCCTTCTTCGTGTCTCATGTAGCGCGATGATTTGCTCTCGTGCATCTCTCTCGTCCATTTGGCACATATGGGTAATGCCCCACTAGTTGGGCTATTCAGATGAATATGTACAGTTCTGGGGGTTTATGCGCATTTGCCAAGGCAAGAGCCTTCTGAACAGGAATCGGATTAGCTAACTACTAATGCCCCACAGGTACGCACAGTTCCATGGCGGAAGATTGCGAGTTTGGAGTGTTTTCTTGCGTGAAAACTCGTCCAATTCACAGGGGAACTGTCCCATTGCGTGCGGGAGCCCTTGGGATGCGTGTAGACGTGTTCGCTATGCTAAAAACGATCCGAAACAGAGAATTACAGCCTGCTGTGTTTTTTTGCAGGTTTAGGGTTTCGTACCTAAACTGCAAGGGAACACCAGGGGAGCTCCGTGAGAGCCTTGGGATGCGTGTATAGGGTTTTGGGCACCCGACAACAGAAAAAAAGAGAATTACAGCACGCTGAAATTCTGTTACAGCTCAACAAGAAGCTACCAAATTGCGAGGGAATCCGTTCTAGACAGGTTTTTTTGACCTACAAGGGTTTTTGCGTCGTCGTGTTGCCGAAATTAGGTCAGAAACTTGCGCTTTCAGCCCTCGCCAGGTTTGTGAGAGTTTGGTCTAAGTGTACCTGCGTTTTCAGCCCTCGCCAGGTTTGGACAGCTTCTGAAGAGTTTGGTCTAAGTGTACGGATCATCAAATGTTAATTGAATAAAGAAATACTGAAAGGGGCGCCAACTTTTGGGGCCTAAAGGGTGTCGGTCTCGTGTGCGCAGTGACATTCTAATCGTTGGACGCAACTATGTTCTCTTTTCTTCACAGTGCTCTGTGTAAAGTTAACAGGTAATTGAAATAGTACCGCCCTCTACGTTGTACAGGCCGGTTATATGGTTCCATCGACAGGATAGTCACTTTTTCTTCAAAAAGTGCAGCGTGGATTGTTGTGGGTGAAAGCAACACAGAGCTTGTCGTTATGGTAGAGAAGAGAGACCAAGTACCTGAAGAGGGATCTTCCTCACATGGCACAAAGAAAGTTCCTTCAACTCTTCAAGAAGAGGACAGGTTGTTTAGAGCTCAACTCCGCTGCTGCATGGACATGTTTCAGCAGTTGGCTAGCAACCCAAGGATGCAGGAGTTCTTACAGGCTCCTACACAGGAATTTCAGGCTCCGACATAAGGTTTTCAGCCTCCTACACAGGGCATGACTGAGTTGTTGTAGGAAAAGGAGATTTTCAATGCGCAGAGGACTCATGATGCTCGAGGGAAAGCCCATGTGGTTCAGCAACCAACGGTGTCCAATGATCCAAAGCAACTTGCTTTAGCTGGACAGGAACCGTTTGTGAATGGTCAAGGGAGTAATGAACAGGCTATGCGTCAGACCCTTCCATTGCTTATTACTTATCTTGGTTATTTTGGAGGTGGTTCAATGTTTCAAGCTATGGCTGACCTTCCATAGGTTATATGCCAGGGAATGTGTTCGGGACAATGCAAACAGG
The DNA here is from genome assembly GCF_014529385.1 of Adiantum capillus-veneris. Lineage (NCBI taxonomy): Eukaryota > Viridiplantae > Streptophyta > Polypodiopsida > Polypodiales > Pteridaceae > Adiantum > Adiantum capillus-veneris. The sequence continues at coordinate 12,047,196 of NC_140934.1, forward strand.
CATGGGTAACCCTATGTACGCGAACATGGGTGTCCAACCAGGATTCCAAGGTGCTTATGATCAATTTAGAGTACCTGGAACACAATTTGGTATGGCTGGTTTTTCGCAGCCATACGTCCAAAATGTAGACATATCATATGACAGGTAAAACAGGTGATGCGAGTGTCGGAATGGGCAATCATGGAGTACCACTTTTGTAGGCACGTGTCTATGATAATGTGGCTCCTTTGAGTCAACCAAAGGATTACAAGGAAGGTGGACAGGGAGTGAAGTTTGAAACTTTCATAGGAATTGAAGATCAACTGAAAGCTTTGACCTTCATACAACAGTTTGATGTAGCTTATGCTTGAGGAAAACAAAATCTTCAAAGATACGCAAGGCTGCCACTTTCTTGAAAGGGAACGTGCTTCAATGGTGGACCGCATTGTTGAACACACGGTCAAGCCCCAACAACGTGGGTCCAATTCAAACAACTTTTTGCACCTGCATGGCTTACAAACATTTATGAAGTGGATGTGATGACAGAATGGCATGAGTTGAATGCTAAACAGTGTGCGAATCTGGAAGAGTACAATAAACAGTTTTGGGTCGCACTGTTGCTGGTCACCTCTTACAGATTTGTGCCATTGTCAGAACAGATTGAGACGTACGGTTGCAGATTGCCCAAGAAAATCAGGGACTACTGCACAAAGACTAATGTCATGAATATGTTCCAGTTGATTGAGAATGCGAGAGTGGCCAGCAATCTGTTGAAGGGAGATTCCGATGGATTTAATAGCTCCCAAGGCAAACAGTTTTCAGCCAAGGGCAATGTTGCAACAAAGCCTTCTGTGCCTCCCACAAAAAAGCCCTCCAATGAAGAAGCTGACATGTCCAAGAAGCAGTCTAAATCTTCTTCGGGACGAGGACAAGGACAAAAAAGGGATTTTTTTGGCAAAACGTTTGAAGAAAGGAAAGCTCTTAGGGAGGCAAAGAAATGCCACATTTGTGAAGAGGAAGGACATTTTGCAAATGAATGCCCACGGAAGAAGTCACAGGATAAGGATGACAAGTCATACCATAAAGGGAAGAAGCCAAAGATGAGTGCAGGACTTGTCCCAGATTTGGTTGGTGACTAGCCAAACATAGATGCCACGGAACTGTGCAGAGCTTGGGGCAAAGTTAGAGACCAGACAGTGCTTGTTTTCTTTGATCCAGGAGCTCGCTTGGGCATTCGTACAGAGGAGATAGGGGAAGCAAGTTTGGCATGCCTAGGTCATTCGGAGCCTGTTACTCCCATTTTTGGGAAGCTTCGTCTGCACATTTAGAGCTGTGTGGATGCGGAAGAATTTCATATTATGCCACTTGAGGGTTGTGATGTGTTAGTGGGTATCCCATGGTGTTACAGGTTGCATGCTATGATGGATACTTACAACAAAAAGATTACCCTTGTACATAGAGGAAAGACTCATGTCTTTGATGTAAAACTTAAAGGCGAGTCTGTTCCAGTTGTTTCTGCTTCTGCTATTTCATTTGTAATAAAGAATCATCTTTCTGCGTACTTGATCTTTGCAAAAGAAATACGTGAAGTTGTATCTAATTTGTCTACCTTAGATAAAGACAAGTCAACTTTTTTGAATAGTTTCAGTGATTGTTTTATGGACTCTTTGCTAGGGGAGTTTACTCCTGAGAGACCTGAGGATTATACCATAGATCTTGTGTCGGGTTCTAGTCCACTGAATAGACCACCATACGAGGTTACTGCAGCCTAGCAAAAGGAAATTATGAGTTAGGTCAACGAGCTTTAAGAGAAGGGGTTGATTCAGCCCAGTTCATCCCCTTTTTGTTCGCTTGTACTCCTCGTGCAGAAGAACTATGGTTCATGTCGCATGTGCATTGACTATCGTGCCTTGAATAAGAATACCATCAAGAACAAGTTCCCCGTACCAAGGATAGATGACATTCTTGATCGGCTTGAGGGAGTGTCATTGTTTACAAGGATAGACCTAAAGAGTGGGTACCATCAGATACGCATTAGGCGAGAAGATGTCCATAAGACTGCGTTCAGGACAACATTTGGTCTCTATGAGTTTCTTGTCATGCCATTTGGTCTCACAAATGCTCTTGCCACGTTTAATAGAATGATGGACATAATTTTTAGACCACATAGAAACTTCGTGATTACCTTCTTTGATGACATAATTGTCTACTCAAAGTCAAAAGAGGAGCACAAGGATCACTTGACCACAGTTTTCAATGAGTTACTTAAGAACATGCTACTCATTAATGCAAAGAAGAGTGAATTCTTTTTGGAAGAGATTCACTTCCTTGGGCACATTGTTTCAAAGGATGGGGTACGCATGGATCCCGCCAAAGTGGAAGCAATTAGGTCATGGCCAGACTTGAAGTCCGTACATGACATTCGAAGCTTTCTAGGCTTATGTTCCTATTATAGGAGGTTCATCCGAAATTTTGCTGAGATTGCTTCTCCATTCCATGCTCTGCAAGGAAAAGGAGTTACTTTCAAGTGGACAGCCAAGGAAATTTTATCCTTCAAACACTTGAAAGAGACGCTGATTTCAGATCCGGTAATCATTTTGCTAGAACTTTCGAAACCTTTTGTGGTTCAGTATGATTCGTGTGGCCATAGTCTTGGTGCAGTTCTAATGCAAAATGACCGAGTAGTTGCATATGAGAGCATAATTCTTTTGAAGACCGAAAGGAACTTGCAAGTCTACGAGAACGAATGCTGGCAGTAATTCATGCTCTCACTAGTTGGAAACACTATGTTAGAGGCTGATTTTGTTGTCCAAACAGATCATCAAACCTTGCGATATTTTGTCACATAAACGAAGTTGTTTGAGAAGCAGATGCGATGGACAAACATCTTGTCAATTTTCCATTTTCAGATTGTGCATGTGCAAGGGAAAAAGAATGTGGTTGTTGATGCGTTGTCACGAAAGCCCCAAATTTGAGTAGTGTCAATTCCGCACCATTGTGAACTAGACGAAATGAAGACACAATATGCTGAAGGCAACATCATGAGCACTATATGCTTAAGAATGACTTTCTCATGATGCATGGAAAGTTATGTGTAACTAAACAGTTACGGCCAAAGATTTTGATGGAAAGTCATGCTCCACCTTATGTTGGGCATCGTGGAATTGATGCGACAGTGAAAGGGGTTGAGGCATTTTTCTATTGGCCAGCTTTGCGTCAAGACGTTGACACATTTGTAAGATCATGCTTATTTTGCCAAAAAGTCAAATTTGACAGGCAAAAGCAACCGGGATTGTTGCAGCCATTGCCGATCCCTGATAGGCCATGGGAAAGCATAGCGATGGACTTTATTTTTGATCTTCCAAGAACGCAAACATGCACACCATCTCCCATTGGTTGAATATGCTTACAATAACATTGTGCATACGTGAATAGGTAAGGCACCATTTGAGATAGTGGAAGGAGGGAAGAAAGTCCTGCCATTTTGCAGACTAAGAACAAGATAGTTGAGGCAAACAAGTATGTGCAAGATATGGATGAAATATACAGGAAGATAAAGATTGCTCTTGAGAAGACTCAGGCTAAGCAAAAGAAAGTGGTTGGTCGTCATTGTCGTGAACTTGTATTTTCACTTGGTGATTGGGTGCGTTTACGCTTTGAAAAGGCCAGGTTAAAGGAAAGGAAAGACAGGAAAGACAAGGAACGTTTGTTTCGTAAGCTCAGTATGCGATATTATGATCCTTTTCTGATTTCAGAAAAGATCAGCGATGTAGCCTACAGGTTGAAGCTAGCAGAAGGCTGGAAAATGCATAATGCTTTTCATGTCAGCCTTCTAAGACCTTTTGTTGGTGATGTGCCAGAGAATATGCTTGATGAGGAACAACCCGAAGTGGAAGAATTGGATGAGATTCTTGTTTCTGAATAGATATTGGCACATAAAGAAAGAAAGGTTAGAGGAAAGGTTGCAAGACGCTATTTGGTGAAGTTCAAGAACCATCCATCGTTGGATGCCAATTGGATGGAAGAGTCTGAACTGGTTGATTCACTTCAGCTATTGCAATTGTATCTTGAAGACTTTCAGATGGAGCCCACAGTGACTTGATGTAGCCTTTTTGGAGCAAGGCAAGAGCATGGTTCATGATGCTCAAGAGAGTAGTTAAGCAATTGTATTTACTCTTTCCATACAGAATTTAGCTAGAGAAGTTTGTGCTTGAGAGTACACTGGAAGACTTCTATGCTTGATATATGTGTGGTAGCCAAGTTGGTGGGATTGTTTAATCGTCCAAAGCTACATTTCCGGAAGCATGTATATCTTGGATTTCCATCATAGAATATATGTGATATCAGGAGATATCCGCATGTATTATTGGCATGCAAGCGAGGTCGCTTGCAGTGTTTCAAGAGTGGGGTGTGTCAACAAGAGAGGTATTTTTCCTGTTGCCTTCTCTAAATATGTATAACATATTTTTCTTTATTTTATTGTTACTTGTTTTCTCGGAACTCTTGAAAAGGTGCAAGTGGACATTGCATGGCTAGGTGAAACGGTTGCGGCCGAACAGGTTTCTAACATCGGGAGTCTAGGTCGGTCAGTCTAGGACTGGTCGAGCCAGTTAGAATTGAATTTTGATGAGTATGGAAGCCTGTGTGCGCCAAATGAAGTATGGGCAAGTCACAACTTTATAAGTGAGTGGGAACTAGGGAATTAACTCAAAGAGGTAAACTGGACACTTGGCAGAAGGAGAGCCATTTGCCCGACACCTTAGCTGGAGGTGGCACCCATTTTGAGGCTGGGGTTGATTTTTGTTCATTAAGTGACCTACAGTGTGTGTGAGGTAGTGGGTGCAGGTTGACAACTTTAATGGAAAGCTTGCCTTCTCCTCTGTCCAAGGTTGCGTCCATACGTACGTACAGAACCATTCAATACGGTACAACCATACGATACGGTACGTACGGTACGATATTGTACGGCCAACCTGAAAGATTTGGGGAAAATTAGCACATTGATTTTGGCGGACAGTTTTGGCGAGCCCTTTTGTGTGGCTTAGGCTTATTGAAGTGTGTGCCAAGGCTTAAAACTTTGGGGCGCACCTGTTACGAATTTCAAAGAGCAGATTTGTGCAGAGACCTTCACAAACAATCACACAAGTGCACGTACTCTTTGCGACTCCCCGCCCTCTCTAAGCATTTGTTCTCCTCTTGCATTCCTCATGTGTGTCCATTGTAATGTTAATTTGTTTATGAGTCTAATTTTTGAAAGCTCTGTGAACTTAATTTCAATATAATATGGTTTTTTTACAAATGGTACGTACCTATTATGTATCTGAAAGGTGGTTCAATATGGAAGTACGTTCTGTACGTACCTTAACCATGCTGTACACTATGTACCTTTCCACCTTGCCTCTGTCTTATGTAGCGTGATGATTTGCTTTCGTGCATCTCTCTCTCCCATTTGGCACATATGGTAATGCCCCACTAGTTGGGCTACTCAGATAAATATGTACGGTTCTGGGGGTTTACGCGCGTTTGCCAAGGCAAGAGCCTTTGGAATAGGAACCGGATTAGCTAACTGCTAATCCCCCACAGGTACGCACAATTCCATCGTAGAAGATTGCGAGTTTGGAGAGTTTTCTCGTGTGAAAACTCATCCAATTCACAGGAAAACTGTCTCATTGCATGCGGGACCCTTGTGATGCGCATAGGCGTGTTCGCTCCGCTAAAAACGATCCGAAATAGAGAATTACAGCGTGCTGTGTTTTTCTGCAGGTTTAGGGTTCCGCTCCTAAACTGCAAGGGAACACCAGGGAGCTTCGTGAGAGCCTTGGGATGCGTGTACAAGGTTTTGGGCACCGCACCCGACATCAGAAAAACGGAGAATTACAGCACGCTGAAATTCTGTTACAGCTCACTAGAAAACTCCCAAATTGCAAGGGAATTTGTCCAAGACAGTTGTTTTTGACCTACAAGGGTTTTTGCGCAGTTGTGTTACCGAAATCAGGTCAGAAACCTGCGTTTTCAGCCCTCGCCAGGTTTGGACAGCTTGTGAGAGTTTGGTCTAAGTGTATGGATCGTCAACTCTTAATTGAATAAAGAAATACCGAAAGGGGCGCCAACTTTTGAGGCCTACAGGGTGCCGGTCTCGTGTGCGCAGTGACATTCTAGTCGTTGGATGCAAGAGTGTGGTCTCTTTTCTTCACAGTGCTGTGTGTAAAATTAACAGGTAATTGAAATATTACCGCCCTCTGCGTTGTACAGGCCGGTTATAGCGCACCCCTTGGCGGCCTTGCGCTCACACCAAGGTTGCTTTTTCCCACCTCACGTCGATTAGCCTGTCGCTAAGTGCATGGTTCGCTCTCAATGAGTGAAAAGAGGAACAAGGGGAGGACAACAAGCCCTTCTTTCTTTGGTTACCTGTCACTCGTCAAAAACATGATTAGGAATCGACACGTCCAAGTGGACTTGGGTTACGTGCGACCGTAACAAGCAAAAAAAATTCTTGTGGTTTTTTCCTTGAGTGATACAGAACATTGCCAAAGCTCTGATACCAATGTAAGGTGCAACGGAAGTGAATGTTGAACTTTGCTCGAGATGAGTGCTCCAAATTGTGCTCAAGGGTTCCTTTTACTTATGGAAGGGAGAGCCTTCCGTTCCTTTAGTGAGAGAGTGCAATGATCACAAACAAAGTGAATGACATTGTGAGTGAAGGTGCTGAGAGAGAGAGAGAGAGAGAGAGAGAGAGAGAGAGAGAGAGAGAGAGAAGAATACGACACCAGACGGTTCTCAAACCCTCTTCCAAGGGCCCCCGAGAGAGGTCTATGCTATTGATTGCACAAATCTGGTACAATGGTCTAGATGTAGTGGACTTGCCGACGATGTCAACGATAATGATGACGTCGACGAGGATGGGCTGGAAACTGAAAACACTAGGGCTGAAATCTGCAAATGCTGTCTTTCTGCTGATTCTGACACTGTGTCGGTGAGGACGGCGACGGCGATGACGTGACGATGATGCGCTGAAAACATAGATGCTGAAATCTGCGGACAGCGGGCTGAAACTGAAAACGCTGGCTGATTTGACGGTGCGGCGAGGATATATTGTTGGTAGGTGAGATCTGTTAGGCTAGGGACCGGATTTGTTGTGTCTAAGTGCTGAAAACTGAAAACGCTGATGCAATGGGCTGATCTGACACCGGAAACTGCAAAACGCTAGCATGGTTTGCAATCTGGAAATCGCCAGAGACTCTACAGCAAAAACGTTGGTCTTGATCTGTTGTTTGTTAACGCCAAGGCTGATCTGGTACTGCTGAAAACGCTAGGCTGAAATTGTAGCCAAAACGCTATCTTGTTCTGCTGTTGGCTAGAAACGCTAGGTCACCTGCCGGTCTTGCTGAGAAGGTGCACTGTAAGTTGTTGGAACTTCTGCTGCCTCGTCTACCAGAAAGTGCTAGTGCTAGGTTTCTTTTATAGAACTTAGCAAATTTGCTCTACCCAGTTTTCCAACAAAAGTCACTTACTAAATAATAAGTGAAAAATGGATAAATAGGGAAAATGGGTTTTGTGCACTATAAAATGCTCATGATGGGTACTGACTGTCATGCCGATGATCATGCTGTGTGCAACCAAAGGATATGAAACTACTCTAAGTGCTTGGACATGCACGGCCTGTGCACAGGCTCTTAAAAGTGCCAGAACACTTCCTAAGCTGGTTTGAACCCTAGACATGAAGTAGCTTGTCCACATGCACATAGGGTTAGATGTGCACGTGACAATATGTGCAGAGGGCTCATTCTCTGGCATGCTTCGGTGTGAACGTGCAGGGATTGGAGTACCAACATTGCACTCGCCGCCAAGGTTTGGGGCCAATACTCTCTGTGGTGGACCTTCGCCACTCCCTGTATCGTCTCTCTTTTCAGTTCAGTTGTTATTGAAGTGCTAAAAGTCTGTTCAGTCTGACAGTGGTACCAGAGCTTCTGGCGTGTGCTTTTCTCAAAGCATATCGGTCCCACCAAAGAGCAGAAAGAGCAAACCGACGCTTCCAAAACCGACGCTTCCAAAATCTATTGGAATTTTTGTGAAGTAGTTTCGAGACCCGACCTTGGACTTACTAGTCACCCTTACTTCATCGCGCATCGGGCGCGCTCCCGTCTTCATGGCTATGTCTTACAGGGCATAAGCCATAAAGATCACTTGCAAGAGAAGGATCCAAGTTTTGTTTCGAGCTATTGTTTTTCTCAGATGCAGTGCCATGCAATGGTGGAAGTCTACAGCTACCAAGCCGCACACTCCAAGGACTTGGCAAGCTTTCAAGAAAAGTTTTGCCTGAAGTTATATGGTTTCCTTCGGAGTGCAACTTCTGGTAGAGTCGGGTTTCCTGAAATGCTTGCCATGGAAATCTTAGTAGATTACAACTTGAAATTTTTCGACATCTCTCAATAGGTGTCTCTTCTTTAGCTGATAACCTTGGGAGGTCCAGTGTGATTGGGACTACCATTGCCACAAGAGGAGCACTGTCTATCCAAGAGCCGATGGACCATCCTGTGGTCGGCTATGACCTTATGGAAGGAATCTAACCCTAATTTTTGGTGTACATTTCAAGATAGAAAGTCAATCGTCTTTTCGAGCTCGATTGATATCGAGATTGCTTTTTAAGTTTGAATTTTGTTTGAGAATCTGTTTGAGAACTTGTTTGGAATTTGTTTGAAATGGATGGTATCTGTTTTGAACTTGTCTTGGTGCTGATTTAAATTGTTTGACTCTGGTTTTAATACTGGTTTCAATGATTGGTGATTTTACTCCTGGGTGGAGTAGTGACAAATGATATTTGAAAATGCTTGCTCATTCATACTCATGGCCCGGACCTTTGTGGTTATTTGTGGGGGGAGTATTGAATGTTGGGGAGTATTGTTGTTGTTACTCATGGCCTGGACTCTTGTGGTTATTTACAGGGGGAGTATTAAGAAGTCATAGGATATCTGCAAAACAACTCAAGTTAGCTTAAAAATTTCCGAGGGTCATTCCAAGGGTCAATGGAAGGGACAATCTATTTTCTCATTCAAAATCTGAACTCTTGATTTCTTGGACCGTTGGCTTCCCAGAAGAATCTCATCTAATAAGGAGTCTCATTCCAGATTGGAACTCTTGATATCCTGAGTCGTCGACTTCCCAAAAGTATCTCATTCCCAAAACCAGAAGCCCCCCAGACCGCAAGCTGCGTCGTTTGGAGGTGCTGAGAGTAACCACTGCTTAGCTCCATAAGCTCTTTAAGTTGATTGGTACAATTTCTCGTCCACTCAACCATTTCTCTTCTAGTTGGTCATGACACGTCATCACTTTGTGACAAGAGGTTATTAGATCGGGATCAAGAGGATGTTTTAGAGTAGTTGGATAGATAGATTTACCACAAGGTTCAACAGTTGGAGGCAGGTTAGGATTAGCCTGAGGTGCAACAGGATTGGCCAATTCAATACCCTTGTTCTGAGTTGTTGGAGATTTAGCTGTAGGTGCCTCTTACAACAAACATGATTGAGGAGAGTAGGATAGTGAGTCTCCCGGGTTAGATTGTTCAAGAGGTTTTGCATCACTAGTAGAGGTCCCGATATCCATGTTTTTGTCTGCTTATTTCTTTGCGTGGTCGATGGAGATTTCTAGGGACTTCAAGGGGTGGGCCACTATTGCAATTGTCTGCATGATGCCATATTTATTGGTGGAGAGAGCTCACCTATGGTCAGATTTAGATTGTAGACATTATTACACGATATCTTTTAAACAAAGGAAATTGTCTACAATATCTGATAGGAGCAGAGGATGGTGGAGGCCAACTATTAAAGGGATATATATATATATATATATATATATATTGGCTTTTGTGATGGCAGACAAGTGGTCTCCTTCCTCTCTTATAGTTTGGTGTGCCGGAGATGTGCATCTCATATGGGAACACTACATCCAAAAATGTGGATACTCTCATTAGGAGGGTTTTTTTCCACCGGCGTGTTTAAAGTTTGTCAGTTTCTTTTGGTTTTGGTCTTTGTAATTGCCTACAAGTGTTCTTTTGTACCCAGACATGGTATTAGATTCACTATTTTGTAACTGATTGGTCTCATAGGTCATTTTGGCCTTTTGAAGACGTTAATATAACATTTCATTTCATTTTCTCTCTCTCACACACACACACACACACACACACACACACACACACAGAGAGAGAGAGAGAGAGAGAGAGAGAGAGAGAGAGAGAGAGAGAGAGAGAGAGAGAGAGAGAGAGAGAGAGAGAGAGAGAGAGAGAGAAATGAAATGAAATGAAATGTTATATTAACGTCTTCAAAAGGCCAAAGTGACCACATGAGACCAGAAAATTACAATGTGGTGGATCTGATACATAGTCAGCATAACAACATGACAAAATGACAAAATAAAATACCATGGAATCCTAAACTGCTAGGTGTGAACTAGGCAGCTAAACAACTAGCTGGGATAGCTAGATCACAGGAGATCTAGCATCGGTCGCTGGCGGATCTCATCAATCTCCTCCATGGTCAGTAGTCTGACCGGGCGTCGTGCATGTCGAGCCAAAGTGATCCGAATCCTTTGATGCAGCCTCCGTCGATGCTGTGTAGTCCTCCGCAGTCGTGGGCGTCTGGATCTCCCTAGCTCAGTCGCTCGGTCGATCAATATGCCTCTAGTGTAAAGCGACGAGCTCTGCTGTGGTAGTAACTCCTTCGGGTGTCCAGTGGGCAGCTCTATAGAAGTCTGTGATCTGTCTCTGAGACTGGCTAGCCTCTCCTCTCATCATGCTCTCTCTGTGTCTGTGCACAGCTCGAGCAAAAACAAACCCAGGCATCTCTGATCCTCGTACCACATGACTCTAGAGAATGGTCCAAATCTCTCTTTGAACAAGCAATGGAAGCGGCCTTGTATCTCGTAGTAGACGGGGCAATGGCATGTGTAGTGCAACTCTATCTCAGGCTCGATGTCACACAGGGGGCATGTCCTGGCCTCTGCTGGTACTCCGCTGTATCTCCCAGTCTCGATCCGCAGCTGGTGTGAAGATGTGCGTATCTGGCCAATAGCACATCGTATCCCATGAGACAAGTGGGTGTCCATGTATCTGGGCCTCGTCACAAAACCATCCTCCGTAAGCTGGAGGAGATGCTCTCTGTAGAAAGCCATCTTCGTGCCCAGCTCCTGTGCTGGCTGTATCCATGTCCTCTTGGTTTCTAGTTGAGTCAACTCCTGGCGAATGAGCCTGGTGATCTCGGACTGTGTAAGAATCAGAGAGGGCGCATCCAATGAGTACTGGAAGGGAGGCAATCTGTCTATGCTAAACCCATGCGCCTGAAACCATGATGTCATCTCCTCATACCAGCATGTTGTATCTCCCTGCATGGCTAACTGTTGAGAGGACTCAAGTGCAAGGCGTGCATATCTGTCTCTGGGAAGTTCCCACATGCGGTGTATGAAGGAGACAGATCTGGTGAGCGACTCAACCACCAGTGGGGGGGGCAGCTAGCTCTGCTCGTACAATAGCACGTGGTACTGAAGCCTTGGCTCTAATGAGCCGTGAGATCATAGAGACCAGAGGCTTCTCCATGTCCCCCCATCCATCACTGCGGCCTGCCCTCCCGTGATGATCCAGTGAAGGTCCCCAAATCTCAGCTCCATAAAGCAATGCAGAAGCCACCAAAGTGTCAAAGAGCCAGAGCTTCGTCCGAGGCTCCTGAAATTGAACCTATGAACACATCCTTTCCAATCTACCCAATGTTGCATGGGCTCTGGTCAATCTAGTCTCTTGTGCCCTCTTCAATTTAAATGCTGGCCCACTAAAAACCACTCCAAGGTAAGTGTAAGCATCTGTATACTCCACCTTCTCCTGGCCGTATGTGAAAGCGGGCGCTAACCTCTTGATCCACTGTGGGGTGGTATTAAATACCATGACCTTGGTTTTACCAAGCTTGACGGACAAACCACTTTCCTGGGCAAACCTATGCAAAGCATCGAAGTGACGTTGCATCCCCTCCGGAGAGTCGAAGATCAACACAATATCATCAGCATATAACAATAGTGGAATCCATGTCCTTGCCAGCTGTGCACCTCTATCACCATCTCTCTCAATGTAGTCAGAAACCTCATCTACATACATACCAAATAAAGTAGGAGAGAGAGAGAGAGAGAGAGAGAGAGAGAGAGAGAGAGAGAGAGAGAGAGAGAGAGAGAGAGAGAGAGAGAGAGAGAGAGAGAGAGAGAGAGAGAGAGAGAGAGAGAGAGAGAGAGAGAGAGAGATGAAATGAAATGAAATGAAATGAAATAAAATGAAATGAAATGAAATGTAATATTAACGTCTTCAAAAGGTTAAAATGACCTATGAGACCAAAAGGTTACATGTGGTGAATCTAATACCAGGTCTGAGTACAAAATGTACAAAGAACTGAAAAGAAAATAGTGGGTAGGGGTGGGGTGAAAGCCGATAGAAAGGGAATACAAAAAGAGGGGGGGGGGGGGGGGGGGGGGGGGGGGGGGGGGGGGGGGGGGGGTGGCTGATACAATGGAGCTCTCTGACAGTCGAGGCATCATATACATATACATCAGTATCCAAAAGGCTACAGAGATTCAATGTCCTCCAAGGTAGGCACTCTGTCGGGACGGCTCCTATGTCGCGCCAGTATGGTATGGATCCTCTGTCGCAATCTGCGTCGATATCGAGAGGGCTTCCTTATCCGTGGGTGACGTGATCGCCCCAACTCTATGGCCCAATCAAGCAGTATGCCTTTGGTGCCTCTAGTGTTGTTATGTTGCTGGGGTTGCTCGAACTCCTCTGTCTGTGACTGAAAGAAATCTGTAATCTTCCGCTGTGGTTGGATCTCTCTCATTGTGCCCCTCTTCAAGAGGTCCTCTCTGTGTTTGGGAATCTCCAGTAAGTATAATCTGAGGCATCTTTGATCCTGGTATCTCATGACTCTAGAAAGTGGCCCAAAACCCTCTCTGAATAGAGAGTGAAAGCGGCCTCGTATCTCATAGTATACTGGGCAGTGACATATGTAATGTAGCTCTATCTCTGGCTCTATCTGGCACACCTGACAAATCCTGGACTCAACGGGTACTCCTCTAAATCCACCTGTCTCGATCTCTAGTTGATGTGAGGATGTGCGTATCTGACCAATAGCACATCGTATCCCGTGGGATAGATGAGTGTCCATGTATCCTGGTCTGATCACAAAACCATCCTCCGTGAGTTGGAGAAGATGCTCTCTACGGAAAGTCATCTTCGTACCTAGCTCATGCGTAGGTTGTATCCATGTACTCTTCGTATCCAATTGAATCAAGTCTTGTCTGATGAGCCTGGTAATCTCTACCCTAGTGAGGGAGATGGAGGGTGCATCCAAAGAGTAGTGAAATGGGGGTAGCCGATCCATACTAAAGCCATGTAATTGAAACCAAGATGCCATCTTTGCATACCAATATGATCTATCTCCCTGCAATGCCAGCTGTCGCAAAGACTAGTGCTAATCGAGCATATTTGTCTCTAGGGAGAGCCCAAGTGCTATGCATAAATGAAACTGATCGAGTGAGACTTGAGTGCCTCCACTACCAATGGAGGAGCAGTGTGCTCTGCCCTAATAATGTCATGTGGTACTGAGGCCTTGGCCCTAATCATCCGAGAAATCATAGACACCAAGGGCTTCTCCATACATCTCCATCCATCAGTACTGGCAGCTCTGCTATGATCATCAATTGAGGGGCCCCATATCTCCACTCCGTACAACATGGCCGAAGTGACCAAAGTGTCAAAGAGGCAAAGGTTTGTCCGAGGTTCCTGGAACTGAACCTGCGAACATATCCTCTCAAGTCTCCCCAATGCTGCATAGGCTCTGGTCAATCGTGTATCTGCTACACGTCTCAGGGAAAATACTGGACCACTGAAAACCACCCCAAGATAAGTATATGTATCTGCATACTCCACAGTCTCTCGACCATATGTAAAAGTGGGGGTGGACCTCCTTACCCATTGCGCCGTGGTGTTAAACACCATTACCTTGGTCTTACCAAGTTTCACATACAATCCACTGTCCCGTGCAAATGCATGCAATGCATCCAAATGACACTGCATCCCCTCTGGAGAATCTGAGATCAACACAATATCATCAGCATATAATAGCAACGGAATCCATGTCCCTACAAGCTGAGCACCTCTATCACCCTCTGCCTGTACATAACTGAAAACTCATCTACATATATCCCAAAGAGAGCCGGAGATAGGGGGCAACCCTGCTTCACCTATGGTGGAGTGAACCATGTCGGACATGCCCTGAGTAGTGCGTACCTGTCCTACCACTGTCTTGTATAAAGCTAAGATCCCCCAGATTAGCTCTGTGGGCACCCCCATGTCTTGCTATGTGCGTATGAGTCTGGCTCGTGGCACTGTATCAAAGGCTTTGCGGAAATCCAGAAAGCTACAATGTATCCTCTTGCCATGGTGTTTACCCTCCTCAATAATAGCTATGAGTGTCAAAATCTGGTCAAGAGTGGAGAATTCTCTCCTGAACCCTGCCTGTTGTGTTGCCCGTATGCCCTCTCTCTCTGCCCATCCACTCAACTCATGCTCAAGAATTGATGCCAGAGTGTGACCAACCATGATGGTTCCGTAATTTCCGGGAAACATAGGGTCTTTTGACTTGAAGATAGGCACAATAGTGGACATACTCCAAGTCTCAGGGTAACCCTCGTACATGGCTCTAGTAAACATCATAGCAAGAGGCTCTGCAAGCATATCTCGGGCATGGATAAAGTGCTCTGCTACTAGACCATCATGATCCTGTGCTTTCATCTTGTCAATGGCTTTCAGCAGTAAAGAAAGTACATGTTTCTGGGCATGCCTCTGGAGGGTCAGGCAAAGGCGGCTGCCTCGATGCTGTATAGAGAGATGTAGCATATTCCCCCGACGTCTCTGTGGAAGTAATGGCTGGCGGTGGAGAGTGCTCATTGAAAAGCCTCCATGCCTCACTAGAGTCCTGACTCATAAACAGCTGATACAGATCACGCTCTAATTGAGATAGATAAGCCCTCTTCTTTCGTCGCACTAGGCGGCGGAAGATAATCCGTGATTGTCTCTTTGTAATCTGATCCTCGTCTCTCTACACTCCTCATCATACCAACTGTTCTGAGGCATGCTCGCAGATCGTCTGCGGGTAGGCTGGCTGTGGGGATATGCCTTTGATGCTGCATCATGGAGCGTCTTTGTCAGAATCTGGGTGAGCTCATTGTGTTGAACTGGAACGATAGAGTGAAAGACAAGATAGCATGATCGACTGCTACCCCAACGGGCCTAGTTCCCACCATGGACTTTTGGTCGAAGTACTGCCATCCTTTCTTTTGCCAGAACTCTCTTTAGGAGAGGTTTTCTACCCTGCCTTAAGTTTTTTCCGTTAGGCCATGTGCCTAATTGTATCTCGTTTTACACTTTTCCGTTTGATGCCTACGGGCCTGCTATGTAAACAGTGATGTACTTGCTCTCAGAATATGCACCATTAGGGAATTCTGGGAGATTTTCAAGTAATAGAAGCAGCCTCTTTTTCTTGCCAACACAGAGAGGGAGGAAGGGAGGGAGGGAGGGGGGTGTTTCCTTCACTGGGCTAACTTACTTCACGATAGAGCTCTGTGTATTTATCCTTGTTTGGTTAGTTCTTAACTTGTTATTGTTATCCGACTTGTGTTTTCAGGTAAAGAGAGCGATTGTAAAGCATCTGTTGCGGTTGATGATCATTCACAGGATATGGAGTTGAATGCAGGAGACAGCACTGTCCAAATAAAAAACGTGATAGATAGTAAGCTACCATGCGGTGATGTGGAGCTTTTCATGTCAGCGACCCTGGTGGACAGGAGGGAGAGTCAGAATCTTGCAGGCGAGTTTGAAAAAACCTTAATTCTGGAGGTTGATAGCTCGAGCTCAAAGACTGAATCTCTTGATAAGCATATGTCAGTATCAGCATGGGATGTTAGGGACCTTGAGAGAGAGATGGAACGGGCTGATAGGAAAGACTGGGTAGAACCGTGCTACACTTGTACCACTCCTGAAGAGCTCTCTCTATTCTATATTGATCCTCAAGGAGAAGTCCAGGGGCCTTTCACTGGTACAGACATAATAGGTTGGTTTGAGCTTGGTTATTTTGGCCTGGATCTTTTAGTTCGAGTTGCAAGTGCTCTTGATAATGGCCCCTTTATTCCACTGGGTGATGTTATGCCACATTTGAAGCTGAAAGAACAAGCTGCATCAGAACGGACTACTTCTCCTTCATATCAAGATAAATTGGAAAGGATTATTGACAATGAGGAGGCGTCTTCAGAGTTTGCACTGAAAGCATGTGTGGAAGGCAATGCCAGTGGGCCATCCTTGTTATCGCAGGCCAAAGGATTTTATGATGGCAGTTTGGAAGGATGTAGAAGTTTGCACGGCGATGACTCACATTTACACAATGGTGGGAGGGTGTCATGTTTCTTTGAATGTTTGCACTAGGATGAGGGTATGCTTTACATTTTTGAAAGTTTTTCTGTTCTCTCCTTGCAGCTTTGCAAGATAACAATCTTGATAGAAGTGCCGAAGGTGTATTGTACCCCTCGATATGGCAGAGCTCTTCTTATTTTTCAGAAGTGGAAAGAGAGAATACGGAGCTCTCGAAGCAGTCCTTGTTCTTGCAGCAGTGGGCAGTCAAGAACGAGTTTCCTTTGCCTGTTGTTGAAGCTCTACCGAGGTGCAATGGACACATGTCCCCAAGGTTACCCACTCCTCAAGTAGCTCCTTGGCAATCAGGGACACAATCTTTATCGGTTGCTCAATCAGATGGTCCTTTTATAAAAGATGCAACTTGGCAGGATCCATCCTTGTTAGAAGCTGCATTAATCCCTCATGGGCTTAGTGATCTCCATATACATCAGTTACAGCAGTTTGAGAAGCAGCATTTGCAGTCTCTTTCTGGCTTTCCCGTCTCACATCCTTCACAGCAACAACAGCATTCATTGTTGGATCTTTTGAGTCAACAGCGAGCTCCTCCTGCTCTTGAACAGCTCCACAATCCAGCCCTGCCTCAAGACTACACTGTGAATAAATTGCAGCAGCGTTCGCCTCCACACTCTTCCCATTTATTTCCTCCTTTTCCACAATCACAAGGCAATTATCAAACGTCTGTTTCCGATTCAGTCGTTGATCATCTTCTTAGACTTGAACAGCAGCAGCGTCAGCTGCAGCAGCAACAGCAGCATTCTCATGCACTTGTTGGGCAGTTGTTAAAGCAACACCAACATTTTTCTGGAGCAGACCATCCGCTTGCTGGTATGGCAGCTCAGCAGTTTCTGCAGGATAACTCCACTCTTGACCATCATTTGGAGGAGCTGCGTCAAAAACAGTCTTTGATTGAACTTCTTCTATGGGAAAAGCAAGAAGAAGAGTTCCAAGCGCAGCAACATGCTCATTTTCCTCAGCAACAGCATGTGAAGTTTGATGAGCGACGTGTGTCTGGAGTGTGGGAGGTGGACGAATTTGGGCATTTTGTGCGGACTCCGGCAGCTACACCCATGCAGGCACATGGAGCCTTCCAGCAGCAGCAAGATTTTCGATTGCATCACCAGCCAAGCTTTTCTCCAGTGTGTCAGCCTCATACTCAGAAACTACATCTTGAGGCTCCTGGTTTGCATGGAGTAGACCTTCAGCCAACAAAAGCAGAGATGCGGGTACCTTCAGATTTTCAGGGGGACAGGAATGTCGCAGCAACGGTTGGGCGTGCCTCAAGAATGGATTCGATTCCATCAGATTTTTTACAGCAATTGCAAGGGGAAAAGGAGGGGTTTGAGAGACAAAATCGTGGGCCAATCTCTTTGACCACAATTGATGCTCTTAGGCGACGTCAAGCTAGTGAGGCTGCTGGGAGAGGTTGGGGAACTGGATCGCTTGGTGCTGACTTTGACATGATGGAGATATATCGGATGAGGGAGCGTATGGCTCCTCAAGTGTCAAATGAACTGCAGAGGCAAAATCAGTTGTCTGTTCTCAATTGGCAACAAGAAATCACATCAATGAATGATTCCCCACAAATGTTCCCCGTCAATTCAGACATTCCCAGGCAGTCTCCGAGAGAAAATGATGGGATTGCCTTCAGAATACAGCAGTTACAGCAGCAGCAGCAGCAGCAGCAGCAACAGCAACAGCAACAGCAACAGCAACAGCAACAGCAACAGCAACAGCAACAGCAACAGCAACAGCAACAGCAACAGCAACAGCAACAGAGGAGGACAGGCTGTGGCCTGGACGATGATACTTCGATGTTTTTAGCTTCATCCTCGCCATCAAGACAAGTGGAGGTTCCTGCTCCACTGTATTTTAGTGAAGAAGCAGTCATGTCAAACTTACCAAGCAGCAACCATCAGCATGATTTGCTCGGATATCTCAGAGACCCGGAGCAACAAGCAGCTTGGAGGGCTAAAGAGGAGACAGAGTGGCTAAGAGTGGAACCTGCATCTCGCTTTGATTTGCCAAGACAACCAACTGTTCAGAGTCGAGCAATGGACTTCTGGGTAAAGTCTGCTACAACGGGCCAAGAGAAATCTTCCCAGCTGCCAGAGTGGGTTCACTCTTCCATTGATGTTGGGACTGACTTTGTTTTGTGTGCAAATGATGTTGTCAATACATGTAACAGTAATGACATGTCAAACCCAGAGAGAGAGATGACAGATGGTGCTGCTATCATTGCTGAGGAGGGTGAGTTTATGGAATTCAAGGATTCTAAAAAGAATAAAAAACGGCATTCCAAAGGCAAGGTCAGTGGCGCTAGTAAATCTGCTGCTGTCACAGAAGCAGAACCTTCTGTACCTACATCGCTTTTCATCAAGTCTCCCAAAGTGTCCCACGTGTTCGAGGAGCTCACCTCTGCCACCCCTCCAGCTCCTTCTATGGGAGATTTTTTACTACAGAGAGAGGAACATATGGTCTCTCAGTCCTTGCCTGTGTGGTCAGTGGATCCGAACATGCATGTGAAAGCTGCAAAGTCTCTCAAGGAGATTCAAGAAGCAGAAAAGAAGGCGAGAGACCAGCAGGGCAAGCTTCTGCAACATCAAACGCAAACTCTGTTTGCTAAGCCTTCCGATCCTGTAACTATCAGCAGCAACACATCTGCGTGGCAAAGGCCCTTATTATCCTCTCCATCTCAGTTTGTAGGTCAACCAAGATTTCAGCCAATTGAGTCTGGTACGAGGAAACCATCGATTGGTGGTCTTGAGAATGATGAACAGTTCTGGGATTATGGTGACATCGGAGTTGCAAAGCAGGCTTCCAGGACAGAGCGGTGAGAAATTCACCCCAAGGTGTCTTGACTGTTGTTTTCTATGTTTACGAAAGGTTGAGTTGTTTTTGTTTATTGACTCCAATAAGTCAAATTCATTTTATTTCTAGGTGTGACTATAGCCAGGATCACACCATTGTTGGGGGATCTGTAAGAGGAGTTGAAACACTTCAGCAATTGCCACCTTCATCCAGTTTTTGTGCTGCTGTGTCAAAGCCAACTCCGTTAAAGTCTGTAAGCAAGCAATTAGAAGGTATTTTTGACACAGAGTCGTGTCACGTACAAGATTTCCTGATTCAGTGAAGTAGTTACACCAGAATTGTTGTTGGCTGCAGGTCTCCCCCATAAGGTACTTTCGGTGGCGGAGGCCAGGGTATTCCGGCAATGGTGTGAGAGTCAGATAAAGGAGTTTAATGGCAAGGGCCGTATCCTCTTTTGTCTTCTGATGCTACTTTCTAATTATCAATCCTAAATATACTATGTATGTGTATGTCATTGCTTAACTTACTTCTAGACATGGCTCTTCTAGAGTTCTGCATGAGCTTGCCATCTGTATCTGAAGTGGGGGAGTATCTAACTATGTATCTTGGAGACGAACCATCAGTGGAGGCTTTCAAGACAGAGTTCCTACGTCACAAGGCAATGATCCCCCCTGATGTGGCTCAAGAGGTCTTTCCTGTGAGTGAGGCCGTGATCAAGGATGACTTGGATGCTGTGGAAGGCGACAAGAGGACAGAAGTGTGCCATAGGAAAGCTTTTGAAGAGGATGACAATGAGTTTGAAACAGTGAGATCTGTTAAGCGTAAGGGCAAGAAAGGTAAGAAAGTGGTTGATCCATCCCTTGTTTTGGGATTTAATGTTTCAAGTAGTAATAGGATTCTCATGGGAGAGATTCAGCATACCAACAATTGATGGAGGTCTGTGTGTAACATAAAATAAGTTGTATGACAAGTATAAGCATGCCAGGTTGTATACATCTGTACTGTACTGTAATTAGGATACAATGTGATACTGTTTAGCTGTTTGAGGGTTAGGGTTATGTAAATCAAAGATTTTACTACCACAATGGCATTCTTGATTCTTGTGTCTATCTTACCGAATAACCTTGGAAAGAATAACCTTGGAAAGCGGCACCTTTATTTAGATTCAGCTATTTGATGGTTCATTTGGCTTGGTCTATATCTTTAAGTTGAGGCAGCTGCAGACCTTTTAATGGTTCAGTCCCTGTTTCTCAGGTTTGTATAATTTGATAATGCTATGAGCAACCACATTGAGGAGGAGAGACAATATTTTGGTATGTTTTGTTTGGCAATTGATTCCTTGTGAGCTCCATTTTTGCAGAGCTGTCGAAGAGGATAAGAGTTATTTATGCCCGGTCACTGTAATCTGTGAATCAATTTTTGAAGCAAGGAAATGCCATCTTTTGTATGCTGAGTATGATCTTAATCAAATAGCTTCAGGGAAATCTCTAATGGTGTCATTCATAATATTGATAGAGATTATGCTACTAGTTTGGAAGTACAAGCTGATTTTTGCCATGTTTCTAACTCCACCCAGATGAGTGACAAAATTTTGAATATTTTTTTCTGTTAAATGAGATGCTTCTGGCCTGAAGACGGTGGTCAGAGATCTGGCTGCTGATCTATGAATTTCTGTTGCGGAGAGTTAAATAATCGGTTCATTGTGGTATTTTACTTCAGTATGATTTTGTGCAGAGTAAGGACAAGGTTACTTCGTTTGCTACCTTGAAGTTTTCAAGAAGGTTCACCTATTCAAACCCGAACCCATTTAAGGGTTAAATTTGTACCCATTTTATGAAACTGCTAATTTCCTTATATCATGATAGCTGATTATTGACAGTGGGTTGATGCCTCCCTAGCCTATCTTACATTTAAAAAGTTGAGCTACATTGTTGTGTCTTGCCAAGAGATAGTCCTAAATGGGTTTTCTTCCCTGATGCTCCCCCCTTCTTTTGCTTAGCTGGCCTTCACGTCCGTATTATGCTACACTTCGCGATAGATTTGCAAAAAATATAGGAATTTTGTCTTGCTTCAAGCTCAGATAGGCTCTGCATGCATTGAGTAAACTGCTGCAAATGATAAGTGTCTGAGTAGATGGTTGTGTCCTTGGTGCCAAGCAGTATATGTCATTTTGTATTCCAATGCAACCCCTTTTGATTCAATTTTTCGTCACCTTGATGGAGTCCAAGAAAAAAAGGTTCTACTGAAAATGAGTGGAGGCATTTCTTAGTTGCATTTCCATGAAGCCACCAACAGACTTTAATTAATGAAACGATCAGTGTGTGAGTTCATAAAACCTGGCAGGAACGAATAGTTGTCACTTCATGCAAAGTAACGTGGACCCTCTTGATTTACATAATCATGGTTTTCAGGGTTTCACACATAGTATGGTTGTATTGGTTTCGAGATGTTCTCATTTACACCTACAAGGAATTGTGTAGCTGGTTGTCTAAACACGGAACAGGAACAAGGGTTTTCACTAACAGGACGGTTTAATTGTTAAAGCTGTGTTCTATAAAGGGAAGTATACAAGAATGTTAAAAGTCCGATCTCATTTGTAATAATAGACTTTGTTGCATGATTTGGAGTTTGCAATGGACGAGCTAGTATGTGAGATTGATGTGCTTTTTTTCCCCCTTCCTTCGTTGGTTTTTTCAGTGCGTTGGGCTAACTGCTCTGAGAACCCAAGTGACTTCTCTAGGATTGGTTTAGCTTCCATAATACAGGCCAAAGAAAATATAAATATGAACTCAGGTGATTGTTGGTTATGAACTTCAGAGGTCGTATGAGCTCGTACTAGTTGATCTACTTGAGCTGTTATCATGGTTTGGCTTATGGATTAGTGACTTACGGATTGATCATCGTAAGTTGGTGTTTTCTTGCCTTGTAATCTGGGAGTTGGTCTCTTGACTCGGTTCCAGATAAAGAGATGATTTAGCTTGAGTATTTTGCTGAGCCACCCCATAGTGGATTAGGAGCCCATCTCATTGTCACGAGGACCCTTGAGATTAAAAACAAGGTATTTGGACATGTCTATGCAATACCAAGGATTGTGTTGAAAATAGAATGAAACTCTGGCATTAGCGATCGTAATTATGGTGCGAATGCTTCTCTTAAGAACATGTCTATGCAAGGCTACCTCTTCCCAGTCTCAACAAAGTCAGTTTTAGGTCCATGATTCACAATTATCTGAATTTGTTGCTGATTGTTTTGGACCTAAAACTGGTGTAATGGAGAGACATTATGCTGATCTTTTGGCCCGTATAATGTATACTTTGTTCTAATTTGACTTGCCCATATATTTACTTTGGCGAGTATTAAATATGCCATTTCAAGCTTTGAAATTCTGTTGATGATTAGTATCGAGTCTTGACGGGAAGTTTAATATCTTAGGTATGTCTCTTGGGCAATTTTATTGTCTTTTGTGGTAAGATTAGTCTTATGTTTTATAACACACACACACACACACACACACACACACACACACACACACATTTTTACTTTTGGTGAGTGATCCACATGGCTATCCAAAATATGCGCCTAAAAATGACCCTAGGGTAATATAACTTCTCCCCATAACTCTTATGATCACTAAGAATAAAAATGCCTTGGAAATAGCTCTCTTAACAAATCAATACTAGTTTTTGTTCCCCTACCTTGTTTTCTCCTTCTAAGGCATGGATAATGATTTTTGTTCTTACATTAGGGTCTTCCTAATACAAGGACTCACCTCTATTTAGATGAGGTTTGGCATAAACACTATTTCCCTCACTTTCATGGCTCATTTGGAATAGCCCTTTTTAGTGTTTTCCCTCTCAGTGGAGTCTCTGTGACATGAGATGTGAATCCCACCTTTGTATTCTGTAACTGGCCACCTTAGTTCCGAGACACTGAAGATTGCAACCTTGGCTTGTCTTGGGCAAATTACATCTCCACATAGGTCTTTTGACCTCTTTGATTCTTCTCACTAATATTGCCTTAAACAAAAAATCAACATACTCAATACTAGCTAGTCATATTCTATTAGTCCCCTACCATCCCTAGAGCTATAGAGCATGCCTGATGGATCTTGGCCCTAAATTATGATCCTCTTGTTACAAGGAGTAGTGTTGTTTCTTATTAGGTTGGGCATTAACACTATTTCCTGAAGTAACATGATGAGAACATCACCCTAACTCGTCTCCTTAGACCTTAGGACTCTGAAGGTTCCCTTGCTCTTGGATTCTCTTTCCTAACTTCACCCATGAGTGTGAATCCCCTAAATCCTAATGGAGCTGCTTATTATTAAAAGGATCCTTCCCTCCAACTTCACCCAACTTATCTGAAGGCTAGCACTAGTTTGATGACCTCTTATACCCTCTAGAGTTTGAGTTTCTCCATTTCCCGCCTTGCCTTCTCCAACTTTGGTTTCCTGAAGTCCAGTTTATAAGGCAGTAACTACCGAGCAAGAAGCCTTCTGTTGCTGTCCCATAGCATTCTCAACAATGGTGTTCCACCTGGACATCATGGTGGCAACACATCCGTTCATGATGCCATCAATATCTGTCTAAGAGGTTTCATACACAATGAGAGGAGTGGGGTAAGGCACCAGTGTCCTATATGCTTGCTGGATCACCACCCTCCCATGCAGCTGTTTCTTGTAGAGTCTCTGGAGTCTGTTCACTTGTGCTTGCTAGACTGGCTGGAAAAGTTTCTAGTTGTTGGTGCTGATTTGCCGTGTGCTGTGGCTTTACCCACCGCATCATGGAACTAGTGGAAGGGTCCTTCTCTTGCGTGTCTACTTGATTACACTAAATTTTGATCGTACTTAGTTTAAAATGCTTCTTTGGATGTTTTTCTTTGATAAAAGAAAAAAAAAAAAAAAAAAAACCAGACATTAAGTGGAAGGCCTTTTTGTGTTGTCTTCGAAGATCGCAACTATCTGATTCTCTAGACCCTGCCATAATGGATTGTGGTTTATATCTGGTTAGATTTGAACCTATTTTTGCTTGTACTCTAGTTGGACTGAGCATGGTTGACACTTGCTCTTGATCTAAGTTTTCTAATAAACTATTTGAGACCTCTTCTAACTCCTCTTACTCATGATGTTTGAATGTTATACTGCATTAAGGGGCTTATTTGCTGGTTATAAAGGAGATCCCACGGAATCTGTTGTGTTGCCTTACCAAGGATAATACTGGTTGGACCTGATGCTCATTGCATAATGCTTTCCCTACCTTGCTATTCTATCCTCAAGAAGCATGGCATCTTAATTCTACCTTTTTTAGTCTTAAAAAGAGATTGGTTGTGCTCCTTCACAACACTTCTCCTCTATGGCTAGGGTTTACCAACAATCTCCTTGTCGCTTCCTTGCATTAAGTTTAGATTTTGGAACTTTTTTCTCAAAACGGTTATAGAGTTGAGATATGGGATATTTGGTTTTACTATATTTGCAAAAACTTAGAAAAAAGCATCTATATTGTTGTTGGGAAAGAGCCCGGTGCTTTTGTTTACTTCTAAGATGGCTAGGTAATCTCTGATAAAATAATGCAAGGTAACCAAACCTATCTAAAAATTCTCATGTTTATTCCTTCTCCCATTTTGAAACTTAAAAAAAGTAACTCCATTTTGTTTTTGTTGTCTACACCTTTTCTTATGTTGCCCTCTCTGAAACTGGAAATGAAAATGCTTCAAGATTCCATGAAGTAGTAATGGAGCCTTCATAATTTTTTCTTAAGAGAAATTTTTGAGCGGGTTTAAATCCTTGGATAGTACAAAAAGGTGTCATGTTCTAATTGATACCATGGAATGACTAGCTTTTTGGGAAAAAAAGAAGAAGAAGAAGAAGCTGCCAAAGAAAGACCTTATTTTTTGATACCGCACTCTGAAACTTCTTTTAATGATTTTGCTGAATGGGGAAATTGTCTTTATGATCTTTCCTTGTAGTTATTTATAACTAAAAAATTCTTGGTTAAAACCATAACAGTTTCTTACACTAAGGATTCAAAATTTGACATTAATTAGCTTTTTTGAACACAACATCTATCAACATTGGAGAAAAATACATCATTGGAATTTTGATATTTTTTGTGAATTTTGAACTTGAAAAATGAAATGATGCTGCTTTGGAACGCGTGGGTGAATTTGAGAGCAAAAGAAATTTTTTGGCCATTGATTATCTAGAATTAAAAAAGAAAAGCACAAATTGAAGGTCATATGGCTATGGTTAAGGCCCACATGAGTATACACTTGATTTACACTAGTTGTTTTATGTGTATTATAGTAGGAGCACTCAAGTTGGAAATATTTTTTCCAATAGAGTTCTGCCTCTCAGATTTTATTTGCATGAATTGACTATTGCTCTTCATAATTGGAATTTTCTTAGACTTCATCTCTTTGCTACTCTCCTCGCTTCCTCAAATGTTCCTCTTTGAAGGTTCTTTTTTGCTTTGCTGATTGTCCCTTATTTTGTTGCCTTCCCAGTCTTTTGTACTTTCTCACTTTTAAATAAGTATTACTTAGTTGAACTTTGATGCTCTTCTCAGTTAGAAACTAGCCTCGGGAGTATATTGGACACTAGGAATCAACTCTAGTGGTGTGAACACTTCTCTTAGGACCATGTCTAAGCAAGGAGAGTTGGTGGCTACTTCTTCTTATTCTCAAGTACACTTTGATCTTGGAAGGTTATTTTGCTAATGGTTTCTTGGGTTGGATTTAGCACATCTCATTTATCTAAAATTGTTGCTAAGTTTTTTGGACCTGTAATTTAGAGGCCCATATGATGTATACTTTGTTCTACCTTGACTCGCCAATATCATGTCTGGTTGGACTCATTTGGGGAGTATTAAATATGCCATTTGAAGCTGTGAAATTTTGTTGATGATTAGTACAAAGACTTGGCTAGATCTTCATTAAATTATAGTTGGACAATTTTATTGTTCTTTTTTGGTAACACAGACATGTGCGCATGTGAACACCCCCCCCCCCCCCCCCCCCCCCCCCCCCCCCCCCCCCCCCTCTTTTGTCTGCACTAACAAATCTCTCACAAAGACCTTCAAACCCATGTGAAGGGTGTTATGACCAAGATTTACAATGACAAGGAGGATTGGGGAAAGAAAACCTTTGCACTTCTATACATTCAATAATTTGTTGTAGTTTTGAACTAACCCCTTTTGGGGAATTGCAGATAATACACTATTGTGTTGCCAGTTTGTATGGCATGATATAATGATCTTGGTCGGTATAACATAGTGAAATGATTGAGTGGTAGGTTCCCTGTAATGAGGAACGTGCACACAAGGTGACTCTCCTTATTTGTTTCGTCTCCTGAATCACTGTATGGTAACGTGCAATAAAATCAACATTTTCCTTTAACTACCCTCCCAGGTCTGCCCAACCAAGAGAATGGTTTCTATACTTAAATCTGTGGTTTTTAACAGGCTTTTTCCTTGGTAATCTTTCCATGTTAAGAATGGAATCATTGAGAAAAATGTATTGGGTTTGTCATGGTGTTAACAACTGGCAGATCATGTTTTACATTTTTTTTTTTGCTGGGCTTTGCCTGTAGAGACTCATGAAAGAAGACTTTTTTGCCGTTTCTTCTCTGTGTCATGCTATCCAAATATTGTGGTTGCTAATGTACTTTGCATATTTGTTTGATGATGGCTTTAGCAAGCCTTGGATGACTCAACGTATCAACACCATACTGTGTTGCTATATGGTAGCATGTTGGCATCAATCAGATGTAAGTACACCTCATATGAGACTATTTACATTGTTATGTTACTCTTGCAAGCCCTCGCCCAGTAGTGAACGTGATATAAAAATTCTTTGTCTAGACTCTATCCAAACGGACACGTGAGCATTTAGAGTAAACACGGATGGCAATATATAAGAAATTGGGGCTAGAGAATCAAGAAAATATTTTAGTGTTAATTAGAGTCAAATAATTAAATAATGCGATGTTAATTACAGTCATGTTTAGGTTACCCCTCTCTCTCAATGAATGTTATTGAATTAGACTTCCTGCAAAATTAATGTAGGAGTTGTCTAAACTTTACCTTTCATTTTCCACCCTTTTCTATGTATTTGCTCATCGCTTTACCAATCCGCTACTCACGTACTCCCATCCTTTCACATTTGGGAGTCTCTGCCTAAATGCCCACTTACAAAAGCTTCAAAAGTTGCCACAAGGACACCCCCTCTCTTGACCTTACTTTGCCATGCATACCTCATATCATGACATCAATGATTCCATTCTCCCCCTTTACAAAATTTGAACTCTCACCCCATAGCCCACATACCTTCCTCAGAAGGCAGGTCATCACATCAATGATTCCCAATCCCACAAATGCAACTCAAGCTCTGCCCATATGCTCCTTGTACATGCATTACGTATTCCTCGGGGCAAAGTATTTCTCCTTTTGGTGTTGTTGCCTCTGCCAAGATTCTTTCTCTACTATCGAGCAACAACAGATGTCAAGATTCCAAAGTGCTAGGCTATGCATGTAAGGGCTAATTTTTGGTGTTCATGTTATTTCTTGAATGCTAAAGAGACCCACCTTCGCATATATTGACCATGTTCTTTCAACGATAAATCTCACATCACACCATTCCACGATCATGCAATGCTAGCAAAGAAAAGATAAAGCACATCCGCAGATCTTCACAAGTTCATTGCGCAGCTGAGCTAAGCATCTTTTAGCATCATTGCCATTGATGGTGGATGCCGCAAATCACATGATGAGAATGCAAGTAAAGATGCTTTATGAAACCCAACGCTAACGATTCTTGAAAATTAGTGATAATATTATGTAAAAGAAGTAATTCTTTAAGGTCATCTTAGCGTTAAAAAACATGGGATTAGACAATGATTACCGTAAATTTTTCATTTTTGGGTGAAAATACGGTTGCTTAAACTGTAAAGAATATGCCTATAATTTAGATTTGGGATAACTATATTTGAAAAAATTACTTTTCAACTAATAATTTTCAAATTTAATTGGCCTCGAATTCTTGCAAAAATTTGAGGCACCCATTTTTCCTAAAATCAAACCTACCTTTTCCCCAGCAAGCAGAGAGAGAGAGAGAGAGAGAGAGAGAGAGAGAGAGAGAGAGAGAGAGAGAGAGAGAGAGAGAGAGCCACTAACATGCACTGTTACAACTCTGATTAGAGAATTGAAAAGTGGGCTATGCCCACTCTCCCTCTAAAAGTGGCTTTACATTTAAAGGTTCCTTTTTCTTTCCCAACAAGGAAAGGAGAGCTGAGCACTTCTCATCATGCTCCACATCCAAGTGCACACCTAGCTCTCTCTCTCTCTCTCTCTCTCTCTCTCTCTCTCTCTCTCTATATTGTCAGATGCTGCAATAAGGATGAACTCACAACCTTCATAGTTCAGGAAATTAACCGGGTCTGCTGAAACAAATCGGTAGTGACCCATGTTGCTTTGTAAATGAGCTGGGTATGTTGCTCTCCTTTTGTTACCAAGCCCAACGTTTGGCGGAGTCGGTTGATTTGGATTTTTTACCTGCAGATTATGTCTATATTTAGATGGCATAGGCCTATCGAACACATTTGACTTTTAAACTCACTAAAAGTTTTCTCACTGCTACTCTTGAATAAGGGATTGTTTAAAATAGCTCCTTACAAATGAAATAAACCAGGTATGCCTAACAAAGCAAGAGTTTAAAGTTTTTTGAAAGCTTTTGTTGAAAACAATGTAGTCTAGAAATGTGAGTGGCATTGATAACGAGTGGAGTCTGTTGAGGCTTGCAAAATGCGTAAAGGACTAACAAACGGTTCTTTTTTTAATTAAAAAAATGGATATAGGTGATGATTGGTGCTATTCAAAAGAAGATCGAGCATCTTCAACTATAGGTTTTAATCAAATTCTGATTAAGCCTCTTGTACTAGATTTGGATTTTTTCGTACACGTACACACACACACACACACACACCCATGTAATCTATTCCACTAAAAACATATTTATTGGTCTCTCAAAACATGGCTCTTTAATACCAACCTCCACTTTCTCAGTGCCTTAAGAACTAGTTACCTATCGGCCTAAGAATACCACCATTAGAAACCAAGTGTGCAAGTTTATTCGAACCTTCCAATACTTATGCTTGACAAATATAGTGGATACACTTGCAATTTATAGATGTGATGAGCTTACGATCATCTTGAAATTATGTCTCACTCGTTTGAGAGTAAGCCATATGGCACGCTATTCTTGCCTTGCATACAAAAAGAACACGTAGCAAAAATATTAAAAACGTATTTGATTAACAAATGAGGGCACTACTTTGGTTGCATTGTATATTCATGAACAAGAGTGCTTAGCAACTCTCTTGCATCAATTCAATATATTCTTAAACGACAAGGAGTCAAAGTTTCTTTAATACACTTTGAGACATGAAACTTTAAGTTGCACATCAAATTGTAGATTGAGATTGGAAACCGAACTTTTTAGCTATACCTTGTGAGGTAGGGGGTACCAGCTCATATAAATTTGAAAAAAAGAGCATTAGTGAGAATATGCGTGCGCCGATGTACGAAGCCTTGAGATGTGAGAGAAGAGTAGGCGTAGCCCAAGTGGAGGGCATTGCGCCCCCCCCCCCCCCCCCCCCCCCCCCCCCCCTCTCCCTCTCTCATGGAGTTCAACTCTCGTCAGATAGATCTTTGAGGTCTCTTGGGATAGTTTCCTACTACATTAAAATCCTCTTCTTCTTCTTCTTCTTCTTCTTCTCTCTCTCTCTCTCTCTCTAGGTTGAAGGTACGATAGCATAAGTTGAAACTATCGTACCTTCAACCTAGAGAGAGAGACCCCCCCCCCCCCCTCTCTCTCCCTCTCTCATGGAGTTCAACTCTCGTCAGATAGATCTTTGAGGTCTCTTGGGATAGTTTCCTACTACATTAAAATCCTCTTCTTCTTCTTCTTCTTCTTCTTCTTCTCTCTCTCTCTCTCTCTCTCTCTCTCTCTCTCTCTCTCTCTCGTGGAGTCCCTAGTAGTGATTTCTGTAGGGAGCCACAACTCTCTCTCTCTCTCTCTCTCTCTCTCTCTCTCTCTCTCTCTCTCTCTCTCTCTCTCTAGGTTGAAGGTACGATAGTTTCAACTCTCTCGAGTCCAAGGTACGATAAGGTCTCTAATCCGCGTCACGTAGGGTGGACAAGCCTAAGGACTAAGTGGCACGAGCATGGGAGGGTGGGATCTACGGCTGGGGGATTGTGTGGACCGTAGATCCTAGCAGCGGCGCCGAAAGTAATCTAGGGTACCCTAGATTAGTTTTGGCTGCTGCCCTTGTGCATACATGTTTTAAGTAAATTAGGGCCCCTACGTTTCACAACGCGCGCATGGCATAGTGGTTAGGGTATGCGCCTCTCATGGGTGAGGTTACGGTTCAAAACCCACGCCTGCAAAAGTGGGTACCCTAGATTACTTTCAAACTCATGTACTTTTGTAATAAGTAATCTAGGGTACCCGCATTCCAAATCTAAGACCCACAATCCCCCGGTCGTTAATCCCACCCTCCCATGCCTGTGCCACTTACTCCTGAGGGTGGACAAGATGTCTATGCAGAAAACGAGCGAAGCGCACTGACGTGGAGTTGACATTTTTCATTGTGTGTGTTGGGGGGGGGGGGGATCTCACTATTAAGTGATTTTTAAAAAGGTGAAGCCAAATAATAGGGGGTACCCAATTGTAGAAAAAGAATTTGCAACTTAACCTTAAATAGATGCCGTACTGTGCTCGGAAAAAGCGAAGGTGGAGGCTATGGGATTAAGGCGAGTTAGAGGGACGGAGAGAAGGTGAGGAGAGGCTACAACTGGTAGAAGAGAAGGCTGGAGGCACGGAGGCTGAGGGTGATGAGAAAGCGGGAGGGGAGGCAGGTCGAAGCACGCAGAGGAGGACATGCACATGTTTTTTCTTAATTGCATGGTTTGGAAAGGAGCGCATCTCAAGGCGTTTGTTGGAGTGGTTACGTTAAGGGTGAGCCAATTGGGGGTACGGTACCAGCTAGCGTAAAATCCAATTGGGGGTACGGTCTATCCAAAAAAAAAAAGAGAATCTGAGTCGATACCCTTTGGTAGTCCAAGCACCATTAAAGGGAAGCAATGGCGACGACGCATGCGTGAGAATTGATTCTACGCCAACAAGGCAGAGGGAGCAACAGTGCGTCGTGCTTCTGCAACTGGCGATAACTCCCTTGTGTGATTTCTGGCTCTGCTCTCAAGTCACCCTAGCTCGTGGCAACACTTTCTCCTATTGCTTAGCCCTTTGTACCATCCTGAGGCTAGAGGAGGGGCGTGAGGTGAAAACCGGCGTCTGGCAAGGAAGATGTCAGGGGCGATTGGCGGGGGAGGTGAGTGCACAAAATGCTATAGTTTTTTTAACCTATGTGTTATGGAAGCAACATTGCACGGATGTTGGGTCGGCTAAGGGAGTTTCTATCGGAGTTATCACAAGCAGTTGGTGAGTGATCGAATACTTCATATGCCTTTTAGAGGGTGAGAGAGATCTCATATGATGATATGAGTTCCAACCTTAGCATTTGAGATGTGAGGATGGTGGGATCACCGGGTATCGATCTCGTGAATGAATGAATATAATAAAGGAGTCGCCACTTTCACCACTTCAATACATCATATATGAAGTCCACTCCATGCATCAATGCCTGATAAAATTCTCGCATGCACTCTCTCTCTCTCTCTCTCTCTCTCTCTCTCTCTCTCTCTCTCTCTCTCTCTCTCTCTCTCTCTCATTCACGAAACACAGCAAAGAGCACGATAGTCAGAGGGAGAAGCCCTGAGCGATAACAAAAAATTGATGGGAGATTGGGCAAAGATGAAGAGCTGAGTGAAGGCCATGAAGAAGATAAGAAGTGCAGGCAGCATGCTCCACCTGCCAAAGAAGGCTACTGTCAATGCCCACAAACTTGCCCCTCCTCTTTCCTTACCATGAATCATCATCTGCATTCCCTCACCTTTGGCTAGATTTTGGTGACCCTATGGGCTCTCTCTTTCACCATCAACTCTGCATTAGCAAATTTCAGTTAATGACCTTGCCCTATTAATATTGTGCCACCGACCATGATCTTTATGATGGGTGAGAAGTCCGCATGCACACCCAGTCCACCACATGCTCCAACACTTAATTAACTCACATAGATAAATTGGAAGTACAAATTAATTATGATGAGATGGAGGTACAAGAGCTAGATATCCGTTTGCGCTACCGTGAAGCTTTAACACTAGAATGGTAACCTAACAGGACATAAAAGTGTCCTTTCAGGGTTTTGGGAAAAAATTCCAAAACCATAGTAGATCCACTCATTTTGAAAAATCCTTTCATGAGCTTATAGTTCAATAACTACTACCTATGGAAAAAATGAGAAACTTGTAATTTTTCTCATCCCTTGGTCACTACAAGCCTCCAAAGTTGATGGACCAGTGCATTTTGCCCAAAAGAGCAATTTCTTACGGTTAATTGCATATAAATAAGAGTGGGTATTTTTGTAGGACATGAGATAAAATGCCCCGTTAACTTCAGTGGGTTGGTGACCAAAACATATGGTTGCTTTGACCTCACCAATTTTTTTTTGGGCAAAAAAAATAGGTACAAAAAAGTTGCATTTTTGCCATTCTGCAGATCTATCATCAAAGTTTATATAGTCACGCTCAATACAGATACTATATACATGTTTTCTTAGTTCCCTTTGGGCCTTTGGATTCAAAAGGAGCCATGGAGCATGTCAAAAGGATAATGAATCTCTTACAATTGGAACTTTGGGGGCAATGATAAAGTGCTAAATACAGCAAACATGAAAAAACTGGGTTTAGCATTATGACCTCTAGAAACCCATAGAAACTACTCAATATCTAGCCAAGTTTGTAGTCTATGATTAGATATGGTTACTACCTACAAAATACACACAATTTGCCTAAGAAACTAGCAATATTGAGAAAGTTATACTTGCTACTCTAAAATGTATTGTATTCTTCAGCAATCAAAAAACTCAACCATCATCATATACTATGCTATATAGCATATTAGGTCCCCCAAAACTCAAATAAGATTAGCTTTATGTTATACATTACACTTACACAATCAAAATTGAATTTGGATATCAAGAAAGCCACCAAAAAAATCATAAAAGTGCTAATTTTGGCCCAAAAAACAGGATTATGCAATTCTTGTAAATTGGTCATAACTTTCAAATTTAACACTTAGCTCTCCCTACAAGCATCAAAAAATGTTGAGAACTATGAAGGCCTAACCTCTAGCCATCTAAACCTCACAAACATGAAGTTTAGAGTGGTATAGTTGCCAAAAATTGAAAAAAAGCCAAAAAAGGACCCGTTTTTTCACACTGTTTAGGTTCAAAAATGTAATGCAAGAGTAAGGTTAATGGTGAGATTGATACTTAAAAAAAAAATGCTAAGTTTTTTTCAACTTATAAGGCAACTTTGTGATATAGCACCTAGAAATTCATTTTCATACTCTTCAAATAATTCAAGCAAAATGGTCACTTAACAAGACATAGAAGTGTCCAAGGACATAAAAGTGTCATGTTACCATTCTAGTGTTAAGATGCAATTCAAGGATTTTTTTTTAATAAGCACTAAAGTAGCATTCTACAATTAGCTAAGGACCTCTTGAAGAGGATAAAAATAATAAAATGCTAGCCCGACAAAGGGAAACTGATTGCGTACAGGTTTTGGACATTTACCCTAATCATACTGGGTCTAATTTGAACTTATTCATTAATTCATAGTGGAGATTCCCTCTCATTAACTTTAGCAAAATTAAAGGATGTCGCTTGTGTTTGGTTCCTGCGTCCATCGCTTCTGCTTGGCAGCAAACCACTCACGACGAAGATGACGATGCACGCCACCCTTCATGTTTGCCTTGTGCCTCCTGGAGCACACGAGATGGCTCTCGTTATGCACACGATCTCGTCCATGTCACACGTAGCAGCACTGCTAGAGAGAGAGAGAGAGAGAGAGAGAGAGAGAGAGAGAGAGAGAGAGAGAGAGAGAGAGTTCTGACTGTCGCCTCTACGCAGATCCCCAGCTCCACGAACCTGCCCTAGTTGCGTTGGCATGTTTTCCTCCGACTGCAATGTCTCCCTCTCTCTTCACGTTCTTGGTTGTAGATGCCACCCCCCTCACCCGTCGCAAAAGCCACCTTGCATACTCGTCTAGCCTGTGCTTCACTTGCCCTGGGTCTAATTTGAACTTATTCATTAATTCATAGTGGAGATTCCCTCTCATTAGATAGTGGGTCTAATTTGAACTTATTCATTAATTCATAGTGGAGATTCCCTCTCATTAACTTTAGCAAAAGTAAAGGATGTCGCTTGTGTTTGGTTCCTGCATCCATCGCTTCTGCTTGGCAGCAAACCACTCACGATGAAGATGACGATGCACGCCACCCTTCATGTTTGCCTTGTGCCTCCTGGAGCACACGAGATGGCTCTCGTTATGCACACGATCTCGTCCATGTCACACGTAGCAGCACTGCTAGAGAGAGAGAGAGAGAGAGAGAGAGAGAGAGAGAGAGAGAGTCCTCACTGTCGCCTCTGCGCAGATCCCCAGCTCCACGAACCTGCCCTAGCTGCGTTGGCATGTTTTCCTCCGACTGCAATGTCTCCCTCTCTCTTCACGTTCTTGGTTGTAGATGCCACCCCCCTCACCCGTCGCAAAAGCCACCTTGCATACTCGTCTAGCCTGTGCTTCACTTGCCCTGCGTTTGCATCTTCCCCAAACTACGCGTGCACGTACATGCACAATCTCCTCCGCCATTCGCTGGCTGTCTGCAGGACCTACGATCGCTGCCGCTCCTCCCTAAACAAAGATGTCTTCATCCTCCATCTCTAGCTCTACGCCCTTGCTACTCCCCTCCCACACTCCTCATCATGCTCTTTCTGTCTGTCTCTCTCTCTCTCTCTCTCTCTCTCTCTTGCCTTGAGCAGTTCAAAAAATCAAACCCCCCCTACTCACACATGGCAACGCTCTCTCTCTCTCTCTCCACGTGGCGACTGCTCTCTTTTTCCCTTTCAACCTTTTCCAAGCATCTTTCCAGATTCCATTTAATTGATTGCTTTCAAAAATTAGGACAACATACTCATTTTATAGCACTTCTAATCTCTTCAAAAGAAATATATTTACTATATATATATAGTGTGTAGTGCAAGGATCCTGTCAAGCTAAAATAAGCAAAAGAAAAACACAAATGTACCAATGTGCACTCATACCATCTCTTTATATTGACACAAAAAGTCTTTTGGCTTCCCACTTTTATGGGTCTTTTCATTTCCTAAAGTCACCTTTAACTTATGCACTTAAGATGTTTTGAAAAGTTTTTTATTTTTTTTTGAGATTGGAGAGACCTAATGGTTCCATCTCCAAGACCACAAATTGATGAAGCATGTCATTTCCTGTGAAAATCAATGTATCCACACAATGTAGCACTGCCTTGCAATTTTACGCTCAGAGACGTCACAATTGGATGGCAAAATTTGATTCATTGCAGTTGAGGTTGTCGTCCTCCGGCCCCTCCATTCGTCTTCGAAACCGTCCCCCCCCCCACGCCCTGGGGAAAAGTTGCTGATCACTCTCAACCTCTCTCGCTTTTTCACACTTTCTCCTCTAGCATCATTCAGATGAAGCGACGGTAGACTTGTACATAGCATTTCTTCCGCCGGCCTAGCCTAACACTTCTCATGTATGTCTATCTACACACAAGCCCTACAATCCCTCAGTGCTGCCTGAACAACAATTTTGCATATAACACACACACACGAGCTCATATGCACAATCTCATCCCACACATTTTCCATCACTACAAGAGGTCACTTAAATTCCAGCGTCAAATTACCGGTGCCAATGGCGGGCGGCGGTATATGTGTAGGTAAGTATGGAGCGAGATACAGTTTTAAAAATTTTCATTTTTAAATTTCCGACGGTTGTTTCGATGCCTATTCCGACGCCTCTTTCGATTCATTTTCCGACGTCTGTACGAATGTTTGTTTCGATGCCTGTAGATGCCTGTACCATCGGACTCTGCAAAAAACGAACTCGCGGGCTTTCCCTGCGCATTTCTCTTCTTCTTGCGCCTTTTCTCCTGCTCTCTTCCTCCTCACCTCTTGCAGATCTGGTGCGAAACAAGTTGTCGAAGGTGCTAATCTTGCTCATGGACTATTCCATAGCTCTAAGGTGAGATTGTTTTCAAGTTTACTTGTAGTTTTAGGGTTTAACATGGTGTGTGTGTGTGTACGTTTTTTTTTGCAGGTTCATGACATTTACAACACCTTTTTTTGCTCAAATAGGCCACATGTGAGTGCTTGAACTTTTAATGCATATTAAATTTATTTAAAGTAATTTGTATATTGATAAAAAAAAAATTTCATGCTTTAAAATTTCAATGCTTTAAAAGAAATTATGGTTTGTGTTGTGAAATTTCGTTCTGAATTAGAAAAAAATTTCGTTTTGGTTTATGAAAAAATCTTGTTTTGAAGAAATTTCGTTTTCAAAATTATGCGATTGATGAGGTTTAGGTTTTAGGTTTCGGTTATGTTTAGTTTATGTTATATGTTAAGTTATAAATTAGATTATACGTTAAATCATGTTAGGTTAGGTTAGCTTATAGGTTAGGTTCTAAGTTTGGTCTAAATTAAAAGTTAAATTAAGTTATAAGTTAGGTTATAGGTTATAGGATATGTTAGCTAGATTATAGGTCAGGTCTAGGCAAAAAGTTAGGTTATAGGTTAAGCTATAGGTTGTATCTAAAAAGCTAGGTTAGGTTATATGTTACTAGTATGTGACCCGCGCGTTGCTGTGGCTACATGTGCGTCAATTGAAGCAACCATTGTTCTCCTTCCCTTCACACAGAGGGCAAATGTGGGCAAATGCCAATGATTCTCATGTGAGCTTTTATAGCTCTTTAATACACTTGTGCATCAACCACCACTATAACTACTTTCTAGATGATAATGTATGACAACACACAAGGTCTAAGTGCTCTCCACATTCACATCAACCAATCACAATTCTATCTTTTGGATCAACACTAACCTTTTTGAGTGTAAGATCAAACAACTAATGAAGTGTAGTTACTCTCCACATTCTTGTGGATTGACCAAGGACAAATCTCCTTCTAGTTGGTCATGCCAAGCTCCAACATAATCCTCCTAATCATGGAAAGTTTGTCCCTTCCCCCCACCCCCTTCTCTCTATCTATGTGTGTGTGTGTGTGTGTGTGTGTGTGTTGAGTTCAAAAATTATCAGGTCAATTTGAGGTCTCTTGGGAATAAATTAAGTAATGGACTCCCTTCGCATGATGTCTTGTCTTAACTTCCTATGTTTCTCTCTAAGGAGGAAGTGAATTTGTGATTAGGCTAGAGACGCCCCCCTCACACAATTGATATGGGTCCCTGGTGAGTGGTAGTGGCCCTTTAAATAGACTAATAGAGAGCTGGTATCCTTCTTTGGATATAGTGTTTGCATTGAATGACGAATTCTTTAGATGCATTAGCATCCCCTCTCACCATCCTTACTGATCAAGGCATTGGTCATGATAGAAACTCTCACATGCTTCACTCGTGTAGTTTTGGTCTTGCATTTGGGGCATCACAATCAACTAAGTTATCAACTGCTATTTGTTGGAACTTAGGATGCATGTACCAGCCATGACTCAACATGCCAACATTACACCACATAGTAGTAGAAGAAACTTTGCCGTTGGTATGCACAACTGATTTGGTGAGTAGTGTGGCGTTTGCTTCTCAAAGGTAGTATTCATGATGGGTGTGTGACCTAGGGGTGATTGCATGGCTATAGAAACTTTGTCTCTATACGTGTGTAAATTTAAAAATTTACAGGTTGGATTGCACTCAATCTAGCTAGCACGTACACTTGCATCTACCAAGACTATCGCATGGATGTTGAGGTCTCTTGCAATTGACCATAATCATGTTGGTAATATAAGGTGCATATTGTTTTTTTGTGTCCATTTGGGCACCATTGGCACCTTAAAATGTGAGGGCAATGAAAGCAGAAAAGTTCACTTAATCAATCGTTTCTCTTTGCGAGAGTTTGGGGCATCATGCTAAAAGAAAGGGTGTGCTACAAACACACACACACACACACACACACACACACACACACACACACACACACACACACACACACTCAAACATACACACATGCATGTTCTTCTTTGAGAGAGCAGACTATACTCAACCATTCACATGCTTGCCCTTACCCATATTTTATACCATAGCAGCCATTTGGCCATTAGGAAAATTTTGAACTCATTTTTGGGCCTTTTAAGAGTGCCGCATCATCAAAGTTGTACAAAAGAAAGCAACCCGGTAGACCCCTCTAAATATTGCTTAGAACCCCATGATATGACCTATCATTGGAAAGTTCTTGAAAAATGGATTCTAAAGAGCCAAGGTCCGAAAAGTTTGGATGACTTCTATGAAAGTTATGCCATTTTTTTTCAATCAGCCAGGTTTTGTTACCGTTACGGTAATCTAAAATCACCTTTTTTAGATCTACATGAAGGCAATGTCCGATACATGCATGCTATATATCAATAGATAGCATTTGAAGAGTAGATTCTAAATATCCAACCTCCGACAAGTTTGTATCTTATTTGCAAAAAATTTACCGATCCCCATTTTTTGAAAGCTATGCCACATCAACAATTCTTACAAGGCCCATTTTTGAGTCCAAACTTTTCCTAATGCTAACTCCCACTCCCTTAAATGTGAGACAAAGCATTGAGGCACTACATGTAGGAGAGTCTCTTTTTGTATGCGAATTATATCCCTTAATAATTTGACAATGTGATCATCATACCCTACATGAGTGCTCACCTTTTGATCACATCAAACTTGCTTTACCTACATTTTAGTTCATACCATGGCCTACATACCTTTCTCTCCTAGCCACCTCATGGATTCAACTTGTCAGTGACACCCTTATATCCATAGTCTTCAAGCAGTCACATGTTGTACTCGGTCCCATTGGTCAATCTTACCTTTAAGGATGACCTCTCTCTCTCTCTCTCTCTCTCTCTCTCTCTCTCTCTCTCTCTCTCGCGTTAACCTTTGAGGTCATTGTGTCCCCCTCTACTTGTATAAGTATGTGAGCTTGCAAGCCCTTGAGTTCAAGAATCAACGTTCATCGGCTAAAAATTTTAGGTCTCTTGTGATCTTGTTCTTCTTCTCTCTCTCTCTCTCTCTCTCTCTCTCTCTCTCTCTCTCTCTCTCGTAGGTTGCATGTCTAGTTTGTAGTATTAAACTGAAGCATGTGAGAGGCGAAGAGCCTAGTCATGTGTACCAGCGAGCCTGCTTTCTGTCTGGTCATGAGCCGGATCTTCTCTCTCTACCTATCTAATCATGGTAGTTAAGAGCCTCAAAACGGGCATAGCCTTTCACATGGTTGACTTTTGAGTCCCTCTCGGTTAGCAAGAACCTGTCCAAGATTTGTCTCATCACTCAGTCAAATCAAGCATTTATCTTTGAAAAGCCACCAGTTTTCTTGACTTGCAAACAAATCTAGAAGGCTATTTAGCCGTTCCAAAGTGACCAGACTTTAAATGTAAGCAAAATGACATGGAGGTAGGGCCTACAGTGGAGGCACATGCATGGAGGTAGCCCTACAATAAGAGACCTCCATGCAGGTGCCTCCACTGTAGGCCAATACCCTCAACTGGCAATGATAATCCTCCAATGCAATCACATCAGTGTTCTAGAAAAATCATTTTCAAATTTGCTTCCTTTAATTTTCCAAGAGGAAATTTAGAAAATTAGGTTTATTTTGCAGGTTTTTACACTATTTTCTCTATTTTGGGGCGGGATTTCTCCTTTTCCCCTTGCCCTCAACCAACATTTTTGAAATTGAAAACGACAGGATCTTAAGCAGAGACACATTTTTCCCAAACACTGAATGGAAGACCCGCCTTGCACGACCGTTGCCATGAGCACTGTAGCAGTAGGCAATGGCATCTGTGCCCTTGCAGAACCCCTTTTCTCTTGCCTATGTAAGGAGTTCGAGATGTAAGTGGTGGGTTGTGTTCATGATCCAGTTTTGGGGGGGGGGGGGGGGGGGGGGCATTCTTTGTCAAGCGCCAAGGCCAATCAATGGCACTCTCTCTCTCTCTCTCTCTCTCTCTCTCTCTCTCTCTCTTTCAAACAAAAATAGACATACACACTCCTCAGAATGACTAAATGGGATTGTCCCTCTCTCTCTCTCTCTCTCTCTCTCTCTCTCTCTCTCTCTCTCTCTCTCTCTCTCTCTCTCTCTCACCTATGACACACACGGCGGTGCAGTAGAAAATGAAACATGATCTCTCTCTCTCTCTCTCATACCTGCGATGTGTCGCATCTCTCTCTCTCTCTCTCCCCCATTTAGTCCTGCTGAGGAGTGTGTATGTCTATTTCTGTTTGAAAGAGAGAGAGTGCCATTGATTGGCCTTGGCGCTTGACAAAGAATGCTCCCCCCCCCCTCCCTCTCTCTCTCTCTCTCTCTCTCTCTCTCTCTCTCTCTCTATTCTTCCCAAACACTCAATGGAAGACCCGCCTTCCACGACCATTGCCATGATCACTCTAGCAGCAAGCAGTGCCACCAGTCCCCTTGCAGAACTCCTTTTTTCTTGCCTATGTAAGGAGTTTGAGATGTGAAAACTTGGGAAAGCTAAAAAGCTTGGATGATCACATTAGAGCTCTCAACATTGTAGCATCCATAGACTGGCCAAAAAAAGATGAAGAAAGTGTGGAGATGGATGTGGGACTCTCTCTCTCTCTCTCTCTCTCTCTCTCTCTCTCTCTCTCTCTCGTGGTGTGGAGGGCCGTAGCTAGGCA
Source organism: Adiantum capillus-veneris (assembly GCF_014529385.1). Lineage (NCBI taxonomy): Eukaryota > Viridiplantae > Streptophyta > Polypodiopsida > Polypodiales > Pteridaceae > Adiantum > Adiantum capillus-veneris. The sequence continues at coordinate 12,088,367 of NC_140934.1, forward strand.
AAAATGGACATGGTCAGGATTAAGGGTGGCAGACAGGCAGCGGTAGAGGAGTAGGTGGCTCAGCAAGCGCTTGTGGCGAGTGGGACATGTATTGGATCCAAAGTCTTGGCGTCCTGGCTAGCAGAGGATTGAGATTGTATAAGGGTATGGGGCTTGTGGTGGATCAGTTGTTGGCAGCTAGGGGTGGTGATAGAGGAGACTACATGAGGCCTATTGTGGCAACATTTGAGAAGTTGTACATGAAGTAAGTGGTGGGTTGTATTCATGATCCATTTTTTTTTTGGAAGGGGGGGGGGGGGGGGGGGGGAGGGAGCATTCTTTGTCAAGCGCCAAGGCCAATCAATGGAACTCTCTCTCTCTCTCTCATACAGAAATAGACATACACACTCCTCAGTAGAACTACATGGGATTGTCCCTCTAGCTCTCTCTCTCTCTCTCTCTCTCTCTCTCTCTCACACACACACACACACACATACACACACACACACAGAGCTGTATCAAATAACAAAGATCTCTCTCTCTCTCTCTCTCTCTCTCTCTCTCTCCCTCCTATGACACACACGGCGGTGCAATAGAAAATGAAACATGATCTCTCTCTCTCTCTCTCAGACCTACGATGTGCCGCATCTCTCTCTCTCTCTCTCTCTCTCTCTCTCTCACACACACACACACACACACACACACACACACACACACACACACACACACACACACACACACATGCACATGCGCGTGCACATTCAAGGCAGACCAACTTATCGACGTGTGGCACAGCTCGTTGCTCGTTATTTTCCAAGGTGCGAAGTAGAGCCACCCTTTACAAAAACAAAAGTAATCACCCTTCAAAATTGAAGGTTGGAGTGAAACTCAATGGCCTTGCTAAAGAGTTCAAATAATATAAATAAATCTATATAGTACTAAGTATTGTGACTTTTTGACAGAACATAAGAGTCAAAACTAAGTTCTTTCATTTTTTGCCATCACTGTACTTGCTACTTACTCTTTACTTTTACATTTCAAACCAAATGATTTCTGGCTTAGCCTTCACTTTTACACTTAAGTTCTTGAAATGAAGGAGGGAGTGACACATGGATGCCCTCTCCTTCCTTGAAAATTTTAAGCTCAATTATATATAGTATAGAAGTTAACTCATGTTTAGATTATAGATGGACGTTGTGTTCCGACAGTTAGAACTTATGTACTTTTATGTTAATCTAAACACTTATCAGTGAAACGTCCAAACATGACCATCTACCAATGTCTAAACCATAACCCTCTAACCCTATTAGCAGACTGAAATGGCAAAGCGCTACAGTACTGATTTGATTTGGAGCGACCAAATCAAAAGTTGCCAAACCTAAGCGGATTAATAGCCTACCCTAATGCTCTAAATATAGTAATGTATTAGCAGCCAAAACAAAAGTCGCTAATCTAAAGCCGATAACCCTTAGCAGACTAAATGGCTTAACGATACCCTAATATATTTTAGAGCGCTTTACCTTAGCGACTTTACATAGTGTGTCCTAATGCACCGTGCGAACACGGTGTGCCATCTATTAGCGGCCAAACTAGAATCCATAGATCCCTAATCGGCTAGCCCTAAGCAGATTGAAATGAAAAAACGCTACACTAATCCAATTTAGAGCGGCCAAACCTAGGCAACTTTACATGGCGCACCCTAACACTCCAAAATATGGCCATCTATTAGCGGCTAAACCGACACTAGTCCTAAGATATTAACCCTAGGTGGCTAGTCCTAAATGGCTAATTGCTATCTTAATCCATTTTGGAGCAGCCTAACCTAAGCGGCTTTATACACCATACCATAAGTTCTAACTATCTGAACACAACGTCCATCTATTAGCGGCCAAACGAAGATGACTTTTGTACTTCTAAAAACGCAAACGGACTTCGATTATGTTAGGTTAGGTTCTTGTTATATGGTAGGTTAGATTATAGGTTAGGTTAGAGCTCGCGACAAATAGTAGAAAAAATGCAAACGGATTTCGGTTAGGTTAGCCTATAGGTTAGGTTTAGGTTATAGGTTAGGTTAGAGATAACGCCGAAAAGTTAAAAAAAACGCAAACGGACTTCAAAGATGACTTGTGTACTCCAAAAAACGCAAATGGACTTCGGTAAGGTTAGCCTATAGGTTAGGTTTAGGTTATAGGTTATGTTAGGTTAGGTTAGGTTTAGATTATAGGTTAGGTGAGATTATAGGTTAGGTTAGAGCTAGCGGCAAATGAATAGTAGAAATGCAAATGGACTTCGAAAATGACTCGTGTACTTCTAAACATGCAAACAGACTTCAGTTAGGTTAGCGTTAGGTTAGGTTTAGGTTATAGGTTAGGTTAGGTTAGATTATAAGTTAGGTTAGCTTCGGCAAATAGTAGAAAAATCGCAAACGACTTCAAGAATGACTCGTATACTTCAAAAAACGCAAATGGACTTCGATTAGGTTTTGTTATAGGTGAAGTTATAGGTTAGGTTTAATTTGGTCATAGGTAGGTTATAGTTTAGGTTAGACGCACACAAACTTAAAAAAAACACTAATATATAGTTATTGACCCTATGGTCCTAATCTCCGTGCACCTCTAAACTGAGGTGTGCGTGGATCGGAGGTGAGATTGTTAGAGCTCGAGCTAGCAGCACATAGTTGAATGTGAGATTGTTAGAGCTTGAGCTAGCAGCAAATCGGACTTCAAAAGTGTATACAGACTTCAAAAGTGTATATAGACTTCAAGAACCTTAATATATAGTCATTGACCAATAAAGACGAGATTATTACCCTGTGGTCCCAATCTCCGTGCACCTCTAGACCGAGGTGTGCGGGGATCGGGCCTGGCTAGAGAATGTGAGGTTGTTAGAGCTAGCAACAAATAGTTGAAAAAATGCAATCGAACTTCCAAAGTGCACATAGACTTTAAGAACCTTAATATATAGTCATTGACCAATAAAGACGAGATTGTTACCCTGTGATCCTAATCTCCGTGCACCTCTAGACCGAGGTGTGCGGGGATCGGGCCTGGCTCCAGAATGTGAGGTTGTTATGTATTGTTATGTACTTAGTAGTGTGTAGTTATAACAACCAGAGTGTTTTAATTATTTGTTGCATCATTGGTAGATAAATTATGGACGATAGGATGGCGTGTCCTTGTGCGGATTACAAGCATCAGATCTTTCAAAAACGAAAAATCTGCAACCAACACATACGCAATCACGGTCTCTTTCCGATTGAGCAACTACAAGACCTGCGTTATCAATCTTGTGGTCTAGAGACTAAAGGTCAAAATCCGCAAGTAGATATTGCTCCAACTTCATCCCAGAGAAGACGATTTTCAAACGAACAACCATCGACTGAGTCCTCCTAACCAATACCTGATGTGGCATTTCAAGAAGTAGAGATGGAGCAGATGTTGGACGCGTTCTTTGACATGGTTCCTATCATTGAAAACATAGAAGACGACAACATTGAACGCAATACTGCGGTCCAACCTCAGTCATCTTATTCATATCGATGGCATGATAGCAACGATAAAGAGGGTGAGACGATACAAAGTCTTGCACGCATGCCGCTTTATAGTGGTGCAAAAATCTCAGTTCTCTGTACCGCGTTGGCAATGCTTAATTTGCAGTCTATCGACGGTTGGTCTGACGCCTCAGTCTCACATAGCTTTTCAGGTAAATACATTCTATCCTAAGCATGATAAAATGCAAATTACAGTTCAATAATGTGATCAAGGGGCTGACTTGCTCATGTAACGACAGGTTGCTCAATGAGCGAATCTTGCCAGAAGGGAATCGCATGCCCCCTACCCATCCATCCGCTAAAAAGCTTCTTACTAATTTGGGCTTAGAATATCACAAAATACATGCATGTACTAATGATTGTATACTTTTGCGTAATGAGTATGCAAATTTGGAACAGTGTCCCAATTGTGGATCAACAGGTACAGGGAGGACACACAAGGAAAATTTATCCTTGCAAAGGTCCTTCGACACTTTCCTATCATTCCTAGAATAAAGAGCATGTTCAGGTGTAAGTCCATAGCCGCTTTGATGACATGGCACTCAAATACTAGATCGACAGATGATGTGATACGGGTACCTGCTGACTCTCGTGCATGGAAGCACATAGAGGAAAGTTGGCCTATATCTAAGAACGAGCCTCGAAGTATCCGCTTTGGTCTGGCAATAGACGGAGTAAACCCATTCAGATTACGGAGTTCGTCATGGAGCACGTGGCCTATTTGTCTGGTTAATTATAATCTTCCACCATGGCTCGCTATCAAGAAGGGCCATTTGTTGTTGTCATTGATCGTCCCAGGAAAGTACAAAGCAAAGAACATGGATGTCTATATGGCACCACTTATAGAAGAGCTCCAAATCTTGTGGACATGAATCGATGTGGTTGATATGTCCCAACCAATTGGACGACGGAATGTACATGTGCAAGGAATTCTCATGTGGACCATGCACAATTGGCCAGGCTTCGGTGAGTGCTCAGGTAAGTGCCTTTGAAACCCTCACAAACATGTGATTCCTGGCTATGCCAATGCTTTTATATTTTAATTTTGTGATGTTTCAGGCTTGAGTTACTCGGGCAATCATGCATGTCTGAAATGTGCTCCTCGACTTGGCTTCCGTCGCTCTGAGCATTTGAGCAAGACAGTTTACGAGGAGCATGGTAAATTTTTTCCCGAAGGACATGAGCTACTTGGCCTTGACTTAAACCCAATGGAAATTTTGCTATACCAAAAGGTCCATGGGTTCTGAGTCGTGCAGAAGAGCAACAAGTGAAGAAGACTATATCTTCATTCAAGACTCCCACAGGGTGCATGCGATGTTTGAAAACGGCTTTTATGAGAGATGGCAATCTCAGTGGTCTTAAGTCCCACGATTGTCACAAATTTTTATAGTTCATCTTACCAATTTCCATAAAGGGTTGTTTGATAGATGACATTAGAAGAACAATCTACAAAATCAGTGAGTTGGTATGCTAGATCAGTTCAAAAGAGATAAGAGATGCTAAGAGTCATAGTTATTAGGCTTACGCTCAAGCTAAAAGTGTTGAGCATATCTAAGTCGTGTCACTGATGCTGGATGAGGTGAGCATAAGAGTCAAAGTCTATTAACTTACTATTGGTGGACTGTCATAGAGTTCAACACTCACGCACAGTGCACAGTAAGATGAGAGCACATATCCTCTTCAACGAAAACCATTCTTAAAGGGGTGCCAGCTTGCAAAGCCAAGTCATATGCTTTTATAGCTACACCATCTTTCTGAAGAACCCCTCAAAATATTTTTTGCACATCATATTTTTTTCCATGCATTTCTATGTATGCATAGATAGGATGTCCCACCATTGGACATATGCATTAGATACTTTTTTTTGCTTCCACCTATGTACCTTGAGTGGACTACAACAGGCAAACCAATGTTCCATCATGCTACCCTCTCATATTTGCTGCCTTTTAATTCCATATCTATCAGCAAATAATCCCTTGAGTACTTTATTAATATTTCCAATGCTAATAAGTACTCCAATTATGCGCGTATCCCAAAGACACTTTTTTTCACTGGGTTTTTTCCCTTTGATCATCCAGGTATTAGACCCTAATTTAGAACCTCATTATTCTACTTTTCTTGTACATAGTTTTCATAAATAAATAGAAGCCTCCTCATTATGCTATTACAATGGACAAATGAGACATCATCTCTCACGTCAGACCTACTCGGACTAATGAAGATGCTACAACAAATTGAACCTCATCAACAAATTCAACGACAAATGAAGACAATCAGCCCATCAACAACCAATGAAAAATCTTTCCTTGCCTCCATGGACACTTTTCAACAGTGCCCGAGAGGACGGGCACTAAAATCAAAAGGGGGGAATGTTAACTGAGTCAATGTCAGTAACAGGAGCTGCTAAAGACAGAAAACGTACGGATGCACATTGAGGATGAATACAAAGAAACAATAAGATTGGAGTTACACATTTTTCACATTTTTCCAAAATGGTCATGTATTATAAATTCCCGATTTATTTCAATCCATTGTAATATTTTAATGTGTTACAGGCTCAATGGGAGTTCCATGCTACAAAGAAGAGGTCAGTTAGTGTACCTAGGTAGCAGATTTAGTAAGTGGAGGAGCCCTAAAGTCCTTGGGCACCCGAACATTGCATATTTTTACCCTAGGTATATAAGGCAGTGTGCAAAAGAAATTAGGGTTCTCAAGCTCATTTGTTGAGAGCACTCTTTGGTGAGAGCTCTTGAGGTGTGTGGCTATGGAGTCCTTGAGCTTATCCTTGCTCATGTGGCTTGGTTAACACTAATCAATGCTTAATTCTCTTTCACTATGCCTCTCTCATGCTTCTTATGATTTCCTATGATGCTTTGATTAGCTAGATTGTAACTAATTAGTAGTTTATCCCTCTCTAATCTTGTGTGATTGCCCTCTCTTGCTTGTGTGTGCATGTAGGTTTGATTGGAGTGTGGTGCTCGATGGATCTATGTGTGTGTGCTTGCGATTAGTGTGTTGAATGATAGGATTAGTGTTGTGTGCGTCTTGCAATTGTTAGTATGTGTGATTGGGTTGATTGGAGGTGAAGGGAAGTGGATGTGGAGTTTGCCCATCATTGTGGCTTAACTCCTCCATACGCTGAGAATCTCACCTTGGAGAGTCAACCATTCGTGTTGCCATGATTAGCTCACTAATCGTCTGAGTGTTTCCATGCCCTAGCCGGGTAGCTCATCCCTTCGGATTGATAATTTTGTTGGTCATTGGAGCTATGCAACAATGGGACCCCCAACATTGGGCCATTACCAAGCTTTCCAATCAAATTCTATCTCACAACTAGGCACCAAAACATTCCTTAGTCAACCATTCTATTGACCAATAGACTTTCATTCCCATTGAGGTCATACTAGGTAATGAGGTGGTTTGCTTCTTTCTAGTTAAGGCTACTTTTGCCGCAATACTGAAAGAGATGAAATAATTCTTTATTGTTGACTTTTCTAGCACTTTCTCTCCAAAAGGGCCTCCTCCAGCCCTAGTGAGCTAAGGGAACTAGTGGATGATAAAGTACTTGAAGCATCTGGTTGTCTCCCCCCATTTAGGTGCTCTTGAAGCTTTGACGCACTTACATATTAGATCCCCTATGGTATCATTGAGCATTATTTTTGCCCAAATGGTGCCAACATCTTGTCGAACTCCTATTTCTTTCCATGAGCCCCCAAAGAGAGAAGAGCTTTGCCTTTTTTGTCATATCCCTTGTTGTAATGGTCCAAGCCCGATCCATATGCATTTGACAAAGGAAATCCTTAAGGAAGCATTTGCTTCCAAGATAGACAAGAAGGTTGTGAAAAGAAAATGCACAAGGAACAAAAGAACGTATCCATGAGGAGAGAGAGTAGGGTTGGACTTTAGAATGATTAAGGTACAAAAAGAAATTTGGGCCAATCTCACAAGTGGATGTACTAAATTATTATAAAAGAAATGTACAAGGTAACCTCAAACTCGTACCGAGCCTTTAGGGATCCCGCAATACACCTTGATGATTAAGGTGCATTCTTATTCTTTCCTGGAAAAAATTTTTGCAGACGATTCGCTCCTTTTCTTAAAGGCGGGTCCCCAAGTTGTCAAGAAAGCTCTCGAGATTGTGCAAACGTTTTCCATGGCCTCAAGTTCCAAGTGTAATATCGAGAAGTGAAGGCTGATTTCGGTACGACTCCTTTGACCCTTCTGACTAGTCAGGTGAGATTGTCTCAAAAGGAAATATCTTTAGGCACCTGGGGTTCCCCTTGGGGGTGGATATAACTCACAAACAAAGATTTCATTGGTTCCTTGAAAAAACCAGAACAAAAATGAGAAGGTGGAAGTATGCTCTTCTCCCATTCTTGAGCCGAATTAAAGCGATAAATTCATTTATGCTCCCCTATATTGCCTTCACTAGCCCACTTCTCAAGATGGACAAGTGTCACTAGAAAGAATTCTTAAAACCAGTAAAAAGATTTTTATGATAAACAAACACAAAATCCTCCCATGGTAGTGGGCCAAATGGGAGTCACTCGCTCGACCAACGGACCAAGGAGGTCTTGGAATTCTTAACCCAGTTGCCCATGTTGAGGCTCGTTGCACCAAATTTGTGGTCTCATTGCCTAGACAGGACCAAGCTTGGGCTACAATGACCAAAGATATGTTAGATACATTTAAACTTGGTTCAAAAGGTGGTAAGTGGAAAGGAGTAGAGTTTCACGACAAACTCTTAGCCCAAACGTGGTCTAGCCTAAGTCTAGGGGGCATCTCAAGGAAACTGATAAGGAAGTACAAAAGAGCAGCTGGGGTTTTGGAGTGGGGTGAAGAGACTAGGTACTTCAAGAACTTCATCTTGCATTGGTCCCTCTGGCTCTCTAAAGTTGTAGGAGGACCACAAAGCCCCTACTGGATAGAAACTGCTAGGAAGTGAATAATAAGGGTTTGAATTTGCTAGCTCATTTTTGGGACAATAATAGTAAGAGGTGGAAAACCATTGACCTTCTAGCAACCCAGTATCAACTAAATGGCTATGAGATATTGTTACTCAACAGAGTGATAAAAGAGCTTGACAATGTTGTAATGCCAATCTGTGAATCCGGGTTTGAGTGGAATGCATGGAGATGGCGCAGGAGTAGTCGTTTATGGAAACCCCATTCTAAAGGCATATATCATGCAATTATACATGAGAATAATTGGTCTAGTCCCCTCAACAAAATATGGAAGAGACAATGGCCGGAAGAACGGTGGCAGGGCGTCATGGAGAACATTTGGAAGCCAAAGTTATGAATAAGTAAAGCCTAGGACTTAAATCCGTGAGGATAAGCCTCGATGTGAGGCGTTAGAAATCCACCAACTTATAATCCTTAGACCTCAAGGCTCAGCCAGAGCTTGAGGTTGTGTTGTAATTTCATGTTGTGCTTAATATAATTCATTCACAAATTGTGAGTTTTGCCCACACAAAAGAAAAGGTGCAATCTTATTCCCTAGATTGAGATAGACTATTCTAAGGAAAAAGTAAAACTAGAGCATTTTTTGAGGATATTTTATCATCTCTTGAGAAAATTGCCCCCCCCCCCCCCCCCCCCCCCCCCCCCTCCCCCCAAAAATAAAAATAAAAATGAAAGGAACAAGCATGAAAACCATTTAAATGAGAAATTTATTAGTAGGAAAGCAACGTAGAAAATATAGTGATGCACCGAGTGTTGTTGAAGAAGCTATGCATAAAATTGTGGTGATCAATCTGATTGATCCTAATCAAATGTGAGTTTTGAATGACGTCCCTTTAAAGAGACTAAAATTATACTGGAGAATTCAAGCCATGTTATAAAGAAGAGTACACACTCCAAAGCGGTAGCGGGTTAAAGCAGGCTTGGATGTAAAGGTTTGCTTATTGTGGAACATGAGCATGCCCATTTCAAAATATTTGGATCTAAATAAGGGTAGGTTGGCCACTTTTAAGCAAGAGTTGGTGCTTGCATCTTTTCCCAATGCCTGCCACAAATATCGTAGAATTGGGCACTATGCCTGCCCCGGAGCAAAATTACACGCAATTAGGAGTCAAGACAGCTTGGAGGCATGCTACCCAGGAAACCAAACCACAAGAGAAGGATAGCAAGCCGAGTGATGAGACCAGGGACCAAGAAATGAATAGAGAGGAGGTGGCTAAAGAAATCATCATTAAGGGCAGTGACTAGGATATGACTGAAGAGGAGGTGGATAAAGAGACTGACTGCCTAGCAATCGAGATGTAGGAGACTCTAACTGAGAAGGGTGGACCCTCCGTGGAGGCCACGTTTGCCACAAGCAAAGAGAATAAGAGCCCACAAAAGGAGAGGCAAGATAGACCTGAGCCGGGGGTTAACTCTGCAAGTGATGCTCAGGATGAAAAAATGGACCTCATCAACCATGTTATTAAGGTGAAGGGCACCACTAGCACTATTAGCTTGTTGAAGTAGAAGAAGAAGAGAAGATGACTTCGTTCCCGCTATTAGTAGGTACTGGTGGTCAAGGAATTGCTGGGACAAGGCAGTTTTCATTGTTTCTTATGGTCTCATTGCTCAAGGTGGCTCCCTTCGTCAGCCGATGTACGGAAGGTTGAATGTGATGGCTCAGGGAGATGCCCATTTTTGGGCACATAGTGAAAGCGCAGACCTCCGATGTGGCAGGGAAAGGGACTGCGAGTGGGGTGCCAGCGAGGAGAGAAGTGGGATGTTGGTTGCAGGTGACAACAAGGATTGCAAGTGGTGAGCCAAAGGACATGGCCATCTGGCAGGGTATGCTAGCGATTCAAGCAACGTGGTTGGAGGAGGGGGTAAGGGGCTGGGGGAGGAGGCGTAGGATTTTTCTTTTTGACAAAGACTTCGCTTATGAGGCAACTCCGTCGTGGTTTCTGGATGGTCAAATTAGAGCTCTCAAGGCGCACGCAACATCGTTCTCACTTTTATTCGACTGGAAAGTAGTGACGATACCGATAGAGGTGGGAGAATCCAGCGTGGCAGAGGAGGATTCTCTATAGATTCCACACAATGAACATGGATGGAGTAATTTAAAGAGGAGAAGTGCCATTCTAACAATAGTTTGTTACTTAAGACTGACACTTGAGCTAGGGGCCACAAAAAGAATTCCCACCTGATAACTTGTGCTGTGAGATAATGAATCTGAGAACCTTAGGACATTTGAGTTGGTAAGCTCCTAGAGTGAGGCTAGGAAAATACCCATGGAGGACACTAGGAAAGAGACTACGGAGGAAGAGTTCCTCGAGGTGGAGAAGTTTGTATCCCTTTCTCAATGATGGATAAAATTGTTATCAATCATGGAATTTGAAGGGTTTAAAAATTCATAAAAGAACACCTTGTTTTGGGAGGAAGTCAAAAAAGGTAAGGAAGTTAGCCATTGGGCCATCCAGGAGCATCACATTGATGCCTACATTAAAAGAAAGCAAGCAATGGGGAAGAAGCTGATTTTCTGCAGGGAAGGAGTTGACGGTTACAATGGCATTCTCACTATTGTGGAAAAAGACCTTGAGCCTAAGGTGGTCTTATATCACCCATGTGGGAGAGCTCTAGGAGTGAGAGTCAAGGGGGCAGATCAACCAATTACCATTGTTTACATATATGGCCCATGCACCACTAAGGAAAGAGCCAAAATGTGGGTGCAGATTGAAAGGAAATGGCTCCTACTAGAAGACTTTAATATGGTGGAGAAGGGAAGGGATAGGAAGGCTCCTCAAGTCTATTGGCAAGGTAAAAATAAATAAATGGTTGAGCCTTTGTGAGAAATGGGCTCTAACAAACATGTGGGAGGTTGGTCCGTGGAATAGCATGCCTGGCTTTAGGTATACCACTCTGCAATATGCCCGCATTGACATCCCAGCTTGACAGATGAGACCATTCTCATCAAGTCGATTGGATTCTGTTGCTTCTTGAGATGAAGGTGGTGACCTCTCAATGCTTGTCAGATCACATGCCACTATATATTAAGCTCAAAAAATTCAAAGGGGAAGGATAGCACCCTAAAGGGTCGAAGAAACTGCTCATCACATGTGAGCACCTCTTTAAAGACCATCTGTTTAAAAGCCGTACAAAAAAATCTTTGATTTGCTATTGAGGATAGATTGGATGGGGACAATTATCCTATGTGGGCTTACATGATGCAACATGTCCTTGTGTCAAAGGGTTTTTGGAACATTGTGCAAGGCATTGATGTATGCCCTGGTTCTGAGGATGTAGGCAATGTTGAGGATGTTGCAGGTTTTGGTGGCAGAATTGCTGTTGTTAGAGCTGTTTTGCCTACGACAGAGCAAGCTCATTGGGATGTAAAATATGTGTAGGCTCATGCATTGATTGCATTGTCTGTGAAGCGCACTATTACTCCTCACATTCGTTCAACAAAATCTACAAAACAGGCTTGGGATATTCTGGCTGGTCTTTATGCAAGGCAAAAATTGCATTGTTGCATAAAGAGCTAGAGTCAAAGATTATGCATGAGGAAGATGACATGGACACTTTCTTTGTTGGTGTCAAGGATATCAATGAGCTGTGACGCCCTCGTTCGGGGCGTCGCGGAAACGGGGCCGCGCCGGCTCACCTGCGATGCAAACGGGACCTGCAGGCAAGCAAACGCACATACAAGAACGCAACTTGAAAACTGAACCCAAGAGGGACACGAGAGTGAGGGATGCGAACGAATGATCAATATCATAAGAAAGTGCCGAATACAAGGGACGCAAGTAATCACTTGAAAACGGGGCTGGCAAGTTAAGGGAAGTAGCAACTTATTTCTGCAGAGGCGAAGTCATTTTTGACAATCCCTTGTGCAGACTGTTCTTGATACTTTGTCAGATTCTTACCAGACTTTTGCTAGTACTTGGAGACTTATGACCCAAGGAAATCTTGAAGTTGTTCAGTTTGATGCATTATGCACATTGCTATTGCAAGAGTTGCTCTCTAGAAAAAAAAGGACTAGACACCGTGTAGTTGAATAGGCCTTTATTGCTGCTCAAAGAAAAGGTGGTAACAACAATGTTGCAACTTCTCATGGTTCTTCTATGAGTGGAAAATCACATGTTCCTAATGCTTCTGTTGGTAGCAATTCATTTGGGAATTCTGGTAATAAGGGCAAAAATAAGATGCGTTGTTATTATTATAAAGCTAATGATCACTTGATCAAGCAGTGTCCTAAGTTGAACGCTAAGAAGAAAGAGGTTGGTTCCACTATAAATGTTGATTCCACTACAAATGCAACTATTGTTGATGAGTCTTCAGTGAAAGGAGACTCTGATGATGATGTTGATGTAGAATGGGCTTTTAGTGCAGAGTGCACTTATGATCCTTTTGTCCATGATGCATGTTTGTCAATTGCTGCAGATGCTCAAGTGTGATACTTTGACAATGGTGCTACAAAGCACATTATCTCTCATCGTGACTTGTTTACCTCTCTCGAGGATGTCCCTCATGGGAATTCAGTCACTTGTGCCAACAATGCCTCTTATCATGTTAAGAGAGTTGGAAAGATTGTGCCGACTATTGAAAATGGTAGTTCTTTCACAGTTGTTGATGCACTTTGTGCACCTAGGATCAAGAAGAATCTTTTGTCTGTATCTGTACTTGCTAGACTTGGTCTTGTTGTGAAATTTGTGGATGACAAAGGTACAGTTCATGATCTAAGTTTTGGTGATGAGATTGTTGCATCAGGCATCTTATGTTTTGGACTGTATAAGCTCACTTTGTATGACAAGTGTGGGCAGAATTTTGCGAATGGAGTTGTGGATTCTAAGGCTATTTCAGATGCAAAACTTTGGCATGCACGTTTTGGGTATTTGAATTTTGTTAGTTTGTCGCGTTTGTAAAAATTTAATATGGTTGCTTCTTTGCCGCCTCCGAAGCACATGTCAAACATGTTTGTAAGGGTTGTATTTTGGGTAAGATGCAGCATTCAAAGTTTCCAAAGGATGGTTCAGTTAGGGCCACATAAAGGTTGTAGCTTGAGCAGAGTGATGTTTGTGGACCCATGCAAACTCCATCCTTGGGTAATTACCTTTACTTTGTCAATTTCATTGATGATTACTCTAGGCATGCATGGGTGTATCCGCTTAAAGCAAAGTTTGAAGTATATATGTGCTTCAAACAATTTCTAGCTATGGCTGAAAATGTCTCGAGATGTACTATGGGCACCCTCCGTTTCAATCGAGGGGGGGAGTATATGTCTCATGAATTTAATCCATTTTTTAATAGTCGTGGGATAAAACATCAATATACAATGCCTTATACGCCTCATTAAAATGGTGTTGCTAAGAGAAAAAAACGGGTCACTTACGAAAATGGCATGATGTATGGTCAAAAGTCAAGCTTTGCCGCATTCATTTTGGCTTGAGACCATCATGTGTGCTACTTATGGACTTAGCAGGTGTCCTACGAAAGCTTTGCAATCTATGACTCCATATGAAGCATGGTATGATAGAAAGCCTTCTATTGAGCACATAAGTGTTTTTGGTTGTTTGACATACGCTTTGTGCCACAAACGTAGTGCAAAAAATTGGATGATAAGGTTATCAAATGTTTTTTGTTGGTTATATTGCTGAAAGAAAAGGTTACAGATTTTATTATCCGCAAATAAAGCATATCTTGGTCTCATGGGATATTGTGTTTGTGGAAGATTCTGTTCAGCCCTTGCTGTCATGTACTAGAGACAATAATGTAAGCTCACAAGACATTCATGACACTTTATTGCCTCTTTTCAGTGGTGGAAGTTTGAATGTCAATTCCAATGAGAAAAATGTACAGCCTATGGGGGTTTTTGGAAAATGATACAAATCAGTCTATGACTGATGTAGATGTACATGATGTACTTGATGAGGAAATGGTTGAGAATTAGCCGGCTAGAGGTATGCTTAAATGACTGGTGCATACTTTGCGTGATAGTAAATTGGATGCACCTTTGTCTAGTTGTACTCATTCAAGTTCTTCCTATGCATCTTGTGCATCGGATTGTTATGCTTTGGCTGTGTGTAGCTTATGTGATGTTGACGAACCTCTGTCTTTTGATGAAGCACGGCATTCATAAAGTTGGATGGCTACCATGCAATCTGAATATGATGCACTTCCAGAAAATGACACATGGACTTTATGTGATTTGCATCCTAGCAAAAAGGTCATTAGTACAAAGTGGGTTTACAAATTGAAACTCAAGTCGAAGGGTGAGATTGATCACTATAAGGCTCGACTTGTTCCAAAGGGTTATGCACAACAAAAAGGCATAGATTATGAAAAGACTCTTGCTTCCACTTGTCGTATGACTACTCTGCATTTTTTATGTGCATTGGTAGCTCATTTTGTTTGGGATGTACATCAGTTAGACATTGTTACTGCTCTCTTGAATGGGACATATTTGAGGTAGTTTATGTAACGCAACCTTGTGATTTTGTCAAGAAAGGACAAGAAGATAAAGTGTGTAGATGTAAGAAAGCTTTGTATGGGTTGAAGCAATCTCCTCGTGCTTGGTGTGAGAAGGCTGACACTCATTTTGTCAAACAAGGCTTTCGTAACAGTCCAACAGAAAGCACATTGTATGTAAAGCATGAGGGTAATGTACTTCTCATTGTGGTTCTCTATGTGGATAATTTGTTGATCGTTGGACCAAATGAGAGACATATTGATGAATTTAGGGCTGATTTGAATGCTACTTTCAAGATGAAATATTTGGGGTTGTTGCATCATTACTTGGGTATACAGTTTAAGTAGTGTGATGGTGGAATTTCCTTGTGTCTAACAGGTTACATAGAGGCAATGCTATGTAAGTTTGGACTTGAGGATTGCAGACCTATTGCCACTTTCATGGAAACAGGTTTGAATTAAGTCTTCATGATGCTGGTGATCCTGCTGATGTCACTCTTTACCAAGGATGCCTCATTTATGTATGCAACACGAGGTTGGATATTTAGTTCGCAGTCTCACAGGTTAGCACATTTATGCATAGCCCATGGTCTAAGCATTGGCACACTATCAAGAGATTTTTTGCTCCTTGAGTGGCACTTTACATCTTGGCTTGCTTTATCCCAAGGGGGGATCATTGCCACCAGATTTACATGCTTTTTAGGACTCATACTGGGATGGTTGTTTGACACACGAGTGTCCACAAGTGGTTTTTGTTTCATGCTTGGCAGCTCATGCATATCACATAAACACAAAGAGAATGTGAAGCAAAGAATTTGTAGTTACAAGATGGAGTCCAAAGAAGAGAACTATAAGCATTAACTTGGGCATCTCATGGGCATCTCATGAATGAATTTCTCACAGAAGGAATCTTAAAATCTTAAGAGATTCTTCAAATATTAAAATTATTGTCTACTACTTTTAGCAAATGAATATGTGTGTAGTCTTCAAAATGTTTTCTTGAGATAAATGTTAGCATATAAAGGTTTAGTAAAAGAGTCAGCTCTCAACTAAAGCTAACAAACCAGTGGAGCAAATCGACTTTGAAGAGCAGATGGTTGAAGGAAACGGGCTTGTTTTTGTTGAGATCAAGGGATTTGCTGATGAAGGAGAGAGCATGGAGCCAAAGATTATGGTGCTTCTAGTGCAACAGACATGGCCTACGATGGACAGAGAAGAATCCCAGGCATTTGCTTTGCCTCCTATGAATATATGTGAGATATGGTTGATGGGTATGATGATAGAGACAGTTGTGCAATGGATGGTCCAATAGGTACAGGGTCCTTGGAAGAGGTCTCCACTTTTTATGATTGGGAGGGAGGGGTCAAATACATTTTTTTGTGATGGTGAGTTTGATGATGCTTCGCATGGAGTGGATGCTTGTTTTGCCAATGGGTGCATGGAGTGCTGAATGTAAGCCATGGGCGGTCTACAAGCATGAGGAGCTATGTGCTGGAGAGTGGCACATTGGTAAGTTGTTACAAATGGGTGGGAGGAACCAATGGCAGGTTTTTGATCCAGGCGGAGGCTATGTGATGCAAGGGGTGGGTCCACCCATGTGAGGGTTTGGCAGTAGGTCAGAATAAAATTGTACACATGGTTTTGGTTCATTGATAGTGTTTGCCAGTGTTTACAGTTGGTAGAGTAATAAAGCATAGTTGTGGTTGAACATAATTGTTAAACGAGGGGGTGGGCAATGATGGTGCAGCCAAAGTTGGCCATAGAAGATGGCACAAGTAGGTATGTGTAGTCTATCAAGAGCATGGCAGAGGGCTAGAGAAGCTACAAAGATCCTGGTCAGACAAAAGTAGCAACTGGTGTGTATGGTTGATGTAGTTTATAGGCCAAGAAGGGCTCCATAAAGGGCCAATTTGGGTGGCAGATGAAAGAGGTTCAAGGTGCAGTCTTTTTGCCTAGAAATGTAGAGCTTGAAGTGCTAAAGGAACTGATTGATACGGCTCATCAAACGAACCTATGGTGACCAAGATATGGTGCTTTGAATCTAGAGGTGGTTGTAGATCCGAGACGGACGGAGCAATTGAGGATAGGTAATCAAAGCCAGGTTGAAGTGACAAATACATAGTGCCTGGTTTATGGAGCATGTTGCTCTTTTTAGATTGGAAATCTAAGTCCTAGATGCCAAGTTACGGAGCTTTGAAGTTTTGCCGAGGACCAGGTTTGGGGCCAATTTGACTGCTTGGGGAAACGTCCCTACATGTGTTTTTTGAAGCTCGACAAAGTTTGCAAGGGTAGTGGATGCTACATGAAGCTCGCAGGAATTGGCGGGCTATCAATCAAATGCCCGATGGGCGAGATATGTGGAGGGGAAGTTGACTACAAATGCCAGCGAGGAGTCGACATATGTTTTTTCCCATTTTGGGGCACCCCGTTTGAGGTCATCATGGAGTCAAAGTGCATTGAGATCAGAGTGAGGTGCTACCACAGACCCGATCTGCAAGATGGGTTTTATGGCTTGATGATTGGAGTTACAAGCTGGAAGTAGCAGAGCTTGGAAGGAGTGCCAAAAAAATTGGGGGCTTTTGGAGCCGTTTTGCTCCGTTGTTGAGCATGGAGCCCGGTGGTGTGTTGTTGAAGTACGGCTATGGAGTTAGTGTGGAGCCGAGAGGGCTTCCAGGCTATGTGTTGATCTTGTCGAGGGTATGTCGGCTTGGAGCATTGTGTATATGATCGCGTTTGTTGAAAAGGAGCCATCATTGCTGTGCATTTTGTCTCGGTTCCCCCTTTCCCCTCCTTTTCTCTATTGTGTGCGTGTGTTTTCGGGCATGTGTCGATAGTTGTGCCCCCCCCCCCAATGGTTTGTTGTGCATAGAGGGAATGAGAGAGGTTGTGTGTGTGGTGAAGGCAATGAATTGTGTTGTACGGGATGATTGGGCTATGTTTGTGTTTTTGCATCGAGTGTATGTGTGCGGTTGTGTGCAAACGGTGGTTTACATGTGAGATTGTTGAGTTTTGAAGGTGAACTCTAGTGGTTAGGGTGTTGGTATATCCTAAGCTATATAGAGGTGTGCTGATTATGTGCCGGGTGTGTTCCCCTTTCCCCCTTCCCAACGTCAAGAACGAGTCAGGTTGCTCTTTGTGTGTAGATTTAAGCTCAACCAATCACTATTCACTATACACAGGAGCATGGAATTGAACGGGTGAATCTTTTGTGTGAAAGCGGCGAAGGAAATGAATAGTAGGAAGTTGGCAGATTTGAAAAATAATACATAATTTTTTTGAAAGCCTTTATAGTAGCACTCAAATGGGCAAATGATTGAGGCCTTCTCTAATTTTTATGGTCTAATCTACAAAATGTAACAAAGAAAGTGCAACCTTGGCCATAGTGCTGGAGATTAGCAAAAATAAAAAGTGCTAGTGTTTGAAGCTACTGTGTAGTGCAACAAAAAGAAAACTAGCAATGCTAAATTTGGAGCTCTCTTGCGCTATAGTATAGAAAAGAGAAGAGAGAAGAAGATTCGGCAAGCACACACTTTTGACAAGAGTAGAGGCGAAGATGTGTGCACATCCACATGCACAGACACATACACGATTTTGGTCGCCCGTAGAAGAGGAGAGAATTTCTATCTGGCAATGGACATTGGCATTGACACATAACATTTTTCTCGGCATCAACACCCAGCATTATTCTCGGTATCATCACCTTCTTGACATCAATGATATCAGTTCTCAACATCATATTGAGCGAGACAGAGAGATATTCTCGGCCGTAGATGACATGTTATGGATTGCCATTAGTAGGAATTTTATGCATTTTTTAGAGAAGTTTCTTTTTGGATTGACATTATATGTGTTCTTGGCGTTGATGTATGTTTTTGCGGCCTTAAAGACTAATTTTCTTTGATTACCTATCCATAGCGGAAAAATGAGTCACGCTATCGAAGACTCATTTCACGGAGGGGGAAGTGCCCCTCCTAGAGAGGACAGAGTGGGCCGACTGGAGTCCCTCATGGAGGCCCAAGCTGCGCTCATGCAACAGTTCATATAGGTACACCTGATGAACGCCCAAGCAGCTCAGAGTGTCCCAGTCGACAAAGGAAAAGGACATGCGGGCACCTCAGGAATCCCCCGAGTGGGAGTGACAGAATGGGGAGCTTCAAGCCCATCAAGCCCTCTCCCTACTCGGGCCAACGGGACTCTCTATTACTGGAAAAATGGATTCGAGACTCATAAAGCTTCTTCCGGACCAACAAGATGGAAGAAGGCTTATGGCCCAAAGTAGTTTCCCACTTCCTAGAAGGGGACGCTTTGTTTCTACTAGAGGAAAGGAAAAATCCATACATCACATGGACCCGCCTCAAGGCTGAGATGTGGGACTACTTCATGCCAAAGAATGAGGATTTCAGGCACCTGGACGAATGGAGAACCCTATCCCAAGGGGAAAGCAAGCTGCAGGAGTACGTGTCCAAGTACAGGCAAGCCATGCTAAAGGTTGAGCAGATGACTTGGGAGGGAGTGAGTCTCCATGGTTTCCTTTATGGGCTAAAGGATTGGGCCCATAGAGAAATTGAAAGCAAAATCCAACCGACTACATGTCAGCACTAACCATGGCAGAAAGGCTAGTGGACTCCGACTTACATCGAAAAGGGGCCACCAACCCAAGGACTAAGGGGGGAAGTGGAACTAGCACTGCAAATCCAAACAAGGATCAGGCTTCAGCTGGTTCCCAAAGAAGTGAGCCCACAGGAAGCGTAACGAATCAGAACCTTCCATATGGAAGTTTCCGCAACAACAATTCGAGTAGCACTAGCGGCTTGTCAGTCAGCAGGAACTTCTCAGTAAACCAACGAGGAGGGGCTGCCCAACGGACCCTGCCTTGGAGAGCCCCGCCTAGAGACTGTCGTCACTGTGGGGGAGCTCATTGGGATAATGATTGCCTTAAGGTTGGCTCACAATCATGAGCTCACTCTACCTGGGCTAATGAAAACAATGCGGAAAGAGCACGAACATCGCAAGTACAGATCACTGACATCATGGAGCAAGAAGCAGAAAGCGGGCCGAAAGAGCCTACCGAAGGCATGGTTCATGTAGGAGCCATCAAAGCCTCCCTACACTGCCTGTTAGCACGCATAAGGCCCATTCCAAACATGTATGTCAAGACGATGATCAACGGCCAATCACAATTGGCAATGCTCGATTCTGGAGCAAGTCGCAACTTCATCTCACCGTTAGCGGCGGTAGCGTTTTTCCTTTGTTGAGAGATGGCTATAGCCTCCTTAATCTTTTGAAAAGATTCTTGTAGGTCACGGCTATACTCATCGGCAGCGAAGATCTTCCCATGTACTTTGAGTTGCAAGGGACTTTTAGGTCTTCCCTCATTGATTTCAAAAGGTGCTTTTCCCGTAGAAGTATGTACAGTATTATTGTAGGCATACTCTACAAGAGGTAAGTACTTTTCCCATTGTGAGCATTGATCTATTTCTGTAACATAAGTCTTTAGTAGATTGAGTATCGTAAGATTGGCTATCTCACTTTGGCCATCCATTTGTGGGTGGTAGGCCAAAGTGAAATTCAATCTTGTTCCTAGGATTTCAAAGAGACCTTTCCAAAAATGATTGGTCCCTCTAGGATCTCTATTTGACACGATGGATGTTGGCAATCCATGGTGTTTGAAAATCTGTAATATGAAGAGAGTTGCCATTTGGTGTGCCTTTATAGTCTTTTTCATAGGAATAAAGTGTGTTTGCTTGCTAAACCTGTCGACTATTGTCCATATTCCCGTATTCCCGTGGATAGACTTGGGTAATCCAAGTCAAGCCAAAAGGCATGACTAGATATTCATAAAGGCCAAATGTTGTACGAAATGTAGTCTTTAGAATATCTTCATCCACTATCCTTATTTGATGATAGCCACTTTTAAGGTCAATCCTACTGAAGTAGGTAGAGCCTTGTAGCTTATCAAACAGATCTTCTACCCGAGGCACGGGAAATCTATTTTTGATAGTGATATGGTTTAGTGCTCCATATCCACACGCATACGGTATGTACCATCTTTCTTTTGCGTCAAAAGGACTGGAGAAAAAAAGGAAGAGGAGCTAGGCCTCACCATCCCTTTGACAACCAATTCTTGTTTATCTCCTCTTGTTGAGCTTGAGAAACTCGATAAGGAGGCTTGTTAGGCGGTGAGCTTCCTGGAGGGAGCTCAATGTGATGGTCATCATCCCCTTGTTTTGGAGGTAAGTCCATAGGGATATCATCCATGAACACATCTTGGAATCCTTTTAGAAAGTTAGACAAGTCTAACTCTTCTTGATTCCTACCATTTACATTTAATGAAACATTAGGATCTTTTAGGGACTCTTTGACAAAAATCATGTACGCGAAAACTGAGCTCTTCATTGATTTATCAAAAGCAGGAGGATTTACAAGTGGTATAGTATGACCACACTCACTAGCATCTATATACATGTCCTTTCCCCTATATATTCTCCTTTCAAGGATTCTCCTTTCAGGGAACTTCATGTTGGCATCCATGCGGTCAAACCATGGTCCTCCTAGGATAGCATCCTCATGTGAGAGGAGAGATGAAAAAGCCTTCTTTGTCGACATAGCTTTGGACATGAAGCCTCAACTTCCCAATCAAGGGAGTAACGGAGGCTTGTTGTCCCTTGAAAGCTATGTCAGTCGTTACAATATCTCCCATCTCGAAAGCTTGAATGCCCAACTTGGTGGCCAACTCCTTTGATATGAATTTGTGAGTAGAGCCAGGGTCAAAGTGGATGAAAGCATCATGCTCACCTTTCCCCAAGCATAGGAGAGAGGTGATCCTTTGTAATGAGCATCCTCTTTTGGAGCTTCGATGGTGGAAGCTTTAGGAGTCTCATTGCGAGCATTTTTCTTGGGGCAAGAACGATAGCCATGTCCTTGCTCCCCACACTTACAACACCTATGGTCCTTGCAAAAAGCTTCAAGCTCTTCAGGAGAGAGTATTTTTGTCTTTGTAAGCTCCGTTCTCCTTGGACCGATTGTTGTTGTTGGAATTGCCTTGGGAAGAATTTTGGGCATTATTGTTTCCCTTTGCATCATTTTTGTCTTTATTTTCCATGGGCTTGGTTGGAAATTGATGCGCGAAGCAACCATGGTGTGATGGATTACTTCAATGATAGAACCAGGTCATTGAGAGTGAACGTATTCGGCCATCTCTTCAGGTAATCCCGCACAAAATTGTTACTTTTGCTCGGCGAAGACTATCTTTTGGAAGACAATAGCCTTGAGATGTAAATCCCAAAAATTGTCTACATATTGGTGGATAGACTCATGAGAGAGAAGCACTTTGTCATTTGCATCGCTTGCAAGGAATTGCTTCATGATAGAAACTCGTAGAGTTTTCCATGTCTTTGGGGCTTTGGCGTTGCCCCGAAGGCTAGCCCACCATTGACGAGCCTATTTTTGGAAGTGCATAGCTACATGGCGTAGCTTGGAGGAATCCATGAAGCCCTTATCTCCAAAGGCCGCATCAAATTGCTGGATGAAGGCCAATACTTTGTCGGTGGCACCAATGGTGCCATCATAGGTGAGAAAAGAGATACTCTTTTCTCCCTCTTTGAACTTCTTGAGCTTTTCTGACCTTTGCCATGCAGGATATGATTTGTGATGTCCTCCCCTCTTGTGCTCTCTAGGAGAATAGCCATAGCTTTCGTCGCAAGAGGAGGAAGGTGAAGAAGAAGGAGAAGAGGGTGACCTCTTTCTTGCCCTTTTCTGGCACCCCTTGCTTAAGAGGCAAGTAGGACACATGTCAAGCCCCTAGCTAGGTTACCCTCAGGGTGTGCCTAAAGTCAATTGGTTGACCTCCCAAGGGGTCCAATGATAAATTAGTTAATTTAATTAACTATTTTAGTATTTATCAAGTCCTCTGTCTCAAAGGGGAAAGGGGGACACTTGTCCCAAGATTAGCATGCTTGCTTGGTATGACTCTTGCTTCTGATTGGCTAGGCGTGGAGGGGTCCAATCAGCTTCAAGCATGAGCTACAAGGGGGGTTTTGACCAAAGCAAGTAGGGGGCATGTTTGAAGGGTATACTCTCCCACACACACACACTCATACACACTCTCATTGTGTGAAGTGCAAAGTGCAAGAGCGCCCTCTCCTTCTCCAAGCAAGTAGAGAGGTTCAGAAATTACACCAACACTCTTGGCTATGGAATGCAAATCCAACCAAGAGCCATGCTTCAATGCTTAAGCTTGCCATATTCTCCATCTTCATTATTATGCTATTATGTATGCGAGCAAGAAGAGTGATGATAAGTGAGGAACTAATTCTTTCTCCTATGTAATGTTGCTTCTTCCTCTTCCCTACCCTCATTCCCTGCTAGCTTTCTCCACCTTCGAAGGTGTTTGAGGTCTTGGGACTGAGGCTTGGGATAGT
This sequence comes from Adiantum capillus-veneris, assembly GCF_014529385.1. NCBI lineage: Eukaryota > Viridiplantae > Streptophyta > Polypodiopsida > Polypodiales > Pteridaceae > Adiantum > Adiantum capillus-veneris. The sequence goes on from NC_140934.1 coordinate 12,111,721, forward strand.
TAATTCTTTCCACAAAAGTTTATGTTATGCTCGTGATGCATGAAGCTTTCCATCTTCATTGCATCACCTAGGTCACAAAAACACAAAGATTGTATTGTAACAAGTCTCTCTTGATGGGAGAAACTATAATCCAAATGCCTATTGGAGGGGGGGCCGGCTCCACATAAATCCGGTCCTCAATTGTTGTCATGTTCTCTAAACTCTCTCTCTTGCAAAAGTATTGTTCATGCCAATTTAACTAAATGCTATGTTTATGTCGCTACCATCAATTAAGTTCACCCGCTACGCTCATAAAGTAATTCCACAAAAGTACTTTCTCTAATTTTCGCTACTCTCAAAGTTAATAGGCCATTTCCATTATTTTGGTATCAGAGCATTTGGTTTCTGTTTTATTTCTTAAGAAGAGAGGTCCTTAAGTAGCCTATAAATGGTTGATTTTTTTCATTATATTAGGATAAGTGAGACTGGGATCTATTATCGTTTTTGTTAAGCCCACTATGTGGGATATGGTGCACACCTCGAGAGCTTTGGACTTAATAATGGGATCTTCTTAGACTTTCCTACGGCTTTACCATTAATGAGCCATAAGAAGTCAGCCCTCGACAACTCTACAATATTAGACCCACTCCACTACTCTCTATAATTAACCAATTCAAGCCGTGGGTGTAGATACTTAAGTGCTGATTTTCAAAGGCTAAGAGGAGTATCAACTAAGGTTTTGAATTGACAAAGCATACACTAAGTAAGTACACAATTTTTGTTAACATGGCTGACAATAACCAAGAGAGTAGAATGAACATTCATAACTTTGATTTTGCACATGAAGGTGCTAATGATGATGCCCCTACGTTTGTCAATTATATTGCTACTAGGTTGCAACAAGCTATGGGCAACCCTGCTTTACAAGCCGAAGTCAACAACTTCGCGCTTATGGGATTTCCCTTCCTCTCTAAGAGGAGAGAGAGCTTAGGAGGCCTCTTGAAGAGACCCCCAAAAGAAGACTCTCTCCCATATGAAAGAAGGAATCCAAAGAGCAAGAAAGCAATGAAACTTTAAGTTCCTCTGAAGATGTGGCTCCACAAAGACGGCGGTCTAGAGGATCGCCAACTCCTCCCAAGAGGAAAATATCAACACACAGTCCTTCTACTCGTCACTCCGAAAAGGAAGAGAGGAAACAAAAGAGAGAGTGGTCAAGTAACCACCCCCCCCTTCTTGCATGGCTCGTCTCCTCCTTGTAGAGATTTGCTTTGACTTTTGTGACACCTCAAGCCCCTCAACCTTGGGCCCAGTTCTCACCACAAGCACAACCCTTAAGCCCCTCAAGCTTGGGCTAGGTTCCCATCTCAATTACACCCCTAAGCATCTCAAGCATGACAAGCACCTCAAGCATCTCAGTCAATCATCAAGCACGACAAACACCTCAAGCTTGGGCTGGGTTCTTACCTCAAGCACAGCCCTAGCTTACGTAAGGTCAAAGGACTTTTAACACCAACTATTGGAGGTCTTCAATGAAGCTAACCCTAAGGTCTTTAATCTCCATTGGTTAGCCTTTCTTTTTGACAGACCATCTCTCATTTGGGCCCCTTTACCATTGGCCCCGTGTTGAGATAGATCTGTAAGCACATGTCTATATTCTAACCATTGTTCGTGTTTATATTCCCACATTAAATGATCACTTTAATATGAGAAAATCATTTGATATTAGACTTTATGACATAAAATAAAATAAAAGTGAAAGGACAAAGATAACAATGATGGGTGTAAGGTGCATATTAGACCTTAGGGTGCCAAAAGGATGAAGCGATCTTCAAAAGTACAAACGGGTGACCTCTTTGTCTTTGTGTGTGACTGTCTTGAGGATCCTTCTCATTGATTTTTCCATCTTTGCTGCATGTATCTTTGCTTTCTGAAATAACACTATGCTAAAGATTATGCTTTCCTTCAACATAATTCGTGGGACCCAAATTTGTTAGTTGAAAGAGAGTGTGATGATGTGCCCTTTTTCAACAAACAATTGTGGGACCTAGTTTTGCTAGTGGAAAGAAGGTAAGTTGACATGCTCTCTTCTATCGTACAATTTTGGAACCTAGATTGCCTTTTCAACATACACTTTTGGACACATAAATTTCGCAAAGAAAGAGGACTCATCGACTACCGCCTATAGGGCCCACGAGTAAATTCAAATGTGGAACAAAATAGTATATCTCTACCCTCTCATCCTACCTCTATTAAAGAACTTGTTGAATTCTTTGTGATAAATGAAGCAAGTGCACCAAAAGAGCTTGAAGGAAATAAAATTGGGAAACCACAAACTGCACTCTTTGTATGCTCAAAGAACAATAAACTGGTGCAAGCCAATCATCGGTTGGAAAATGATTGCCAGTGAGAGAGAGATGGGTGTAGATGGATTGGTGTAGTCTATGAAATTGTATTTTAGGACTATGGGTATTGGGGGGGCGGGTGGGTTTTATGGTGATGACATTGACTACTTGGTGCATGGGAGACAAATGTGATTTGTATCATAGAAAAGACATCACTTAATTCTAATCTCTTGTAATTAGAAATGTGTTGACGAAAGCAATATGGTATGTTTAGCACAAGATAAATTTGTGATTGGCTAATCCTCAAATTATCTGTGGAGGACTAATTGACACACCAGTTTTCAGACCCGGAACCAATATGCAAACATCAATGAAAAACACATCCTAATACAAGAGAAACAAGGAAAGTGACTTTTTGAGACAATATAGGGTGAGTGAAATGGATTCTCACACTAAGATTTGATTTCTTGGACATGAATTATAAAAGCTTATGTTTTTGGCATCCTGTTGAGTCCATCATAAAATGTGTAGGATAAAGTCAATAACACCAACATGTATAAGTCTCCAACTTTGCAAACCCAACAGATCAGTATGTATGCTAGTGTGGGCATCAAGAGAGAGATTACTCTATGAAGCCACATTTCCAACTTTGGAAACCCAACTTGCCAGTATACATGCTAGTTCTGGCATCAAGACGAGTATTCCTTTACTACGTTTCGAACTTTGCAAACCCCAACATGCAAGTATCGATGCTAGTGTGGGCATCAAGAGAATTATTCTTCTGTGAGGCCACATGATAAGACACTTCATTTGGGAATATTAAAAAGCATGAGGTATAATGTATAACTAAGATGTACAATGTATATAATGCCAGAGCTCAGTTTTTGAGTCAAAAAAAGAGGACAAGCATCAACCTTGAATCAACTAAGTTGCCATCAAACCTTGACAACTTTTACATCATAAATGGGTTTTTGTTACGTTATGCAATTTGGCACCCATACATTCTTGGGAGTTTCGAAATAGCCGCATCATTGGTGTGCTAAAAATGCTCCTTGTGGCCAATTGACCAAGGAAGTCATTTGCTACCACATGAAAGAGAGATGTTTCAATGGATTTCTCCTTCAGATTGCTGATACATATTTTCTATGCACTGCTGTGGCGATTTCAAACACCTTAAAGACACCTGAACCTATGCAAGAAGAGAATGGCAGCCATTCAAGGAACAAAAAGTTATCTGCCAGCTTTAACTGGGCAAGTTACCTACAGAAGTACTTTCTCTTAGAGAAGTGAAAGAGTACTTCAAAGATGTTCTTCTAGAAGATTGTTGATATGTTGTTGGTCACAAAATGTAGCATCGCCATCAAGAAGCAAGATTGGCAATCTGCTTGAGAGATGAAAAATATCCTTTTACCAGAAGCTTGGGACCAAAGAATTCAATGAAAATGGCTTCTTATTCAAGGGTATTTGATGACCATTATAGAAACTCATATATTAGAAACTGAAACCAAAATTAAATTTTCCAGTATAAATTTTGTTATAGGAAACGTCATTTAACTAGAAAGCCCTACCAAGGAATTAAGCAGACGATTTTGGTTCAACAGACAGTGCAGTAAAAAGAGACTTGAAAACGATGCTCAGCTTAGAAAATTCCCTCACCTCTGAACACCTCCCTATAATATCCATCGTGAACAAAGCTGGATTTTCAAAAACAATGTCCAAGAGACACAAAAGTAATTAGAGCAAGTATGGAGATGACGAGAGCGAGTGGTGAGGCATTAGTACCAAATGGTTGTCTAACATTTAACATTGTTCACAGAAGTGCACTAAGAGTAGTATTTTGTAGCATTAGTTTCCGTGCTACTTGTAGTTCTACTGACCAGCTTTGTTAAAAGACAAACCTTAGTAGTTCGCTGTGCTCATTCCTCGATGATGATGAGTGCAAAAGAAAGGAACACGGTAAACCAAGAGCAACCATATACTAGCTTGACGAGAAACCATGGAACTAGGGAACATCAGTGCACGACAACCCAAACTTTCTGACCCTCCAGCTAGTTTTGAAAACGGGGCACACTAAAAAAACAAGGAAATGTCATGGCTAGTGAGAAGGACATTTGAAACACGAGACTTAAATACAAAGCCGTTCCCAATATTTTGCTTTTCCAAGCCATAATTCTGTATAAGAAACAGTAGACTTGACTGATTTTGCCAAATCACATAAAACAACAGGCATAACTTATTTATGCAGAATGCATGCACGTCACCATCCTAGTACACAAACAAAAATAATATGGAAAAAACAGCTCCAGTTACTTAGGATGGTGCCTTGGTGTCACTCGCTGAAACAACGTTCGTAATCATCAACACCCTTTGGGTCATATCTAGAAGTGAATAGCCTTGGAGTGTGTGGCCAACGCCGCTTCTTTGACTGCTTCACTTAGGGTTGGATGACCATGGCAAGTCCTAGCAATGTCTTCACTGGAAGCTCCATACTCGAGGGCAAGAACTGCCTCATGAATTAATTCGCCAGCATTTGGACCTACAATATGAACACCCAGAATTTTATCTGTTTCCTTCTCAGCGATAATCTTCACAAGGCCATCTGCATCATCTATTGTCCTGGCTCTGCTGTTGGCCATAAACGGGAATTTTCCAACAGAGTAACTGATACCAGATGCTTTCACTTGTTCTTCTGTTTTACCCACAGAAGCAACCTCTGGATGAGTATAAACAACGCCTGGGACAGTATCGTAGTTCACATGTCCAGCCTTTCCAGCAAGAAGCTCGACACAAGCAACCCCATCCTCCTCCGCTTTGTGAGCAAGCATGGGACCTGGAATACAATCTCCAATAGCATATATACCAGGTATGTTGGTTTGGAAATGGTGATCCACTTCCAATCTGCCAAATTTATCTATTTTCACCCCAACATCTTCCAGGCCTAGCCCTTTTGTGTAAGGTACCCTTCCAGCTGAAACAAGAACCACATCTGCCTCCAGTACGCTTTGTTCCCCTCCTGCAGAAGGCTCCAGCGTGAGTTTCACTCCAGAACCCGATGCATCCACTTTTACGACCTTGGTCTTCAATTTAAATTTCATTTTCTGCTTCTCTAAAGTTCTCTGAAAGTTGGTGCGAATCTCAGCATCTAGAGATGGTACAATGGTATCCGCAAACTCAACAACAGTAACTTCTGAGCCCAGCCTTCCCCACACTGAACCCATCTCCAACCCAATGTACCCAGCCCCAATCACAATCAGCTTCTTTGGTACTTCAGGGAGGCAAAGAGCTCCAGTTGATGACACAATCTTCTTTTCGTCGATTGTAATACCAGGTAAAGACTTTACTTCTGAACCAGTTGCAATGATAATATTCTTAGCTTTCAGTGTCTTTGTGCCCCCTTCCAAAAGATCTACTGAAACCTCACCTGGAGATGCAATCTTTCCACTCCCCTTCACGTATGTTACTTTATTCTTCTTAAAAAGGCCTTCAATTCCTTTTGTCAGACCAGTCACAGCCTTATCTTTTTGTGCCATCATAGCAGGAATATCAATTTCAACACTTCCAACTTTGACTCCATGATTCGGAAAAGCGTGCTTTGCTTCGTGAAACATGTGAGAAGAATGCAGCAGGGCCTTGTACCAGAACATCAACAGCCACAAGAAGTTTTTAAATACCAGAGAAATAACCAAAACTTCGCATTTGATTGTATAGATTATCACAACCATGCAAAGAGGCTCGTATTAGACAATCAATAACAAAAGAGAATCAGTTCAAGTACCAGAGAAATACACAAACAGAACTTTTCAGTTGATTGTCTATGTATCTTCACAAAGCGAGAAAAGTCTGAACTTACTAAGGGACTAAAACAAGACATACAAAAGCCTATGAAAGGAAAAGAAAAATGAAGGAAAACTAGATTTGTGTTTATTTTACACGTTAAGATTGTCATGAAAAACAAAACTTATATAAAAACAGATATAAGACGCTGCTGGACCATCATCCCATCTAGTACAATCAATGTGAGTACCTCTCATAGCTAATACGCCCCTCTGAATCTGTCACATATGCATTCCAAATAAGAGGCTACCTTGCTACCTCCTCCACCCAAGAGGGGTTTCAAATTAAAACAAGGTGCAGATCCTTCCACATCCTTAACAAACAGCACATGAAGGGTGACAAATGAGACGTATCGAATTGAGCATCTGTAACGATGAATCTGATGGTTGGACGCCAAGCTCCGGTACTATCCATAGATCTAAACCGAGGAGAGGCACATGAAAAAGCATGGTACAAAAATTGTTTCCAAGGCTCAGCCCCTGGAAACAATCCACATACTATGAGCTTGGCAAGCAATGCCTTGCTCTGTATCTCGGAAGCGCAATGAACGTGGGGCCAAGCGTCAATAGATCCATCTAAGTCACCCCCCCGAAAGTTACATACTAGGCGCCACAAACGAGCCATGATGCCAAATTGAAGAGTCATGCAGGATGTAGTGAACCAACCTGTCACAAGAAGAACCTCATCCACTGCAAGGAAGACCAGTGGCAAAGTTTCCTCTTGATAGATGCTCAAACTGCTGCTCAATTGACACATCAATGCCAATATGGAAACCCAAATATCTGAAGTCTGTCCTCTAGGTGGCGGTTGGCCAAGTGGAATTGTCATGTACACCCCACTAGCAGTCCTCATCAACTCCTACAAGAAAACCAAAGAAATGTGCCAACTGATGACAGCACCACTGGCCAAGCAAAAGGTAGCAAGAGCATCCCGTAGACTGTCCAAAGTGTGTGTGTCATATTGTACAAAGAGTATAGTGTTATCTGCATACTCCTAATAAACAAATCTGGTGAGCCGTCCGACAAAGCAAGACCTCGCAATTGTGGTGTCCAGTGGCACAAGAAGAGTGACATGGCCTCGGCAAAAAACAAAAAGAAGTAGGCTGCCAAGGACATACCTGCCAGACTGAACGAGAGAGAGAAAATCTCCGTCCAACGTGGCCTCTAATCATGACAGCGCAAGAGGCAGTATGATATAAGGCAGCTACACCTCTGATCCACTGAAAGGGGAAACCCATCCTCTGAATAGTGCCCTCTAGGAACCCAATCCACTCCATCATAAGCCTTTTCAAAATCAAAAAGCACGAAAGCTATTGGCTGTCCTGACTGATGGGCCTCCGACTGAACTGCCTCATAGAAAGTGAAGATGTCTAAAATGCATCAGGTCAGGTGCAAAAGGCCGTAGACGCATACTGATCATGCAAGCAAAGATCTTATACACGGAAGACATGAGAGTAATCAGCCTCTACTGTCGTGCATCTCCACGTTTCGGTATATGAGTAATGAGGCCCGAACACATTAGTGGCATCTCACCTGTGTCAAAAATGTGTTGTAAGCTAGAAAGCATGACAAGACTGAGTACATCCCAATCCTGCAAGAAGAACTACCGAGTCAACTCATCCTCTCCAAGACAAAATACACCATCAAGACCAACCATTGCATCACACATCTCCTACAAAGTGAAGGGGGCTAGTAAACTATGACACATAACCTCAACAACCACAGGCTGAACATGAGACCAAACCTCCTCTATGGCATGCAAAATATCATCAATCAGTTGATCTACAGTAAACACACATCATCAGTTTGTGACAAAAGGAATCTATCCCAAGTCATCTCTCTCACATGGTGCAACAAATGGCAAAGAAGGACAATGAACTGCACCCCAATCCTCATAAGTCTCTACATTGTTGAAGTAACCTCCAACAGTCCACATATCCATAATATGCAATACATCCACTATCACAAACTCATGACGTGGCATGTCCTAACTTGCGGAATCTGGCCAAGTGGCCCAAAGGGGGTTAGGGTTAAAAACCTAATCCTACCAACTTACCAAAACTTGGCCAAAGGGCTTAAACCCTTAAAAATAAAGCTGAGGACCCAACTTGAATAATTGCCAGGTCAGGCAAGGCTTTATAAAAACCCCACAACTTGCATAAATATCACTTCTTAATAATGTGAAAATTATTGGATAAGAGGTGCTTTGTATACTCATGTAAAATTAATGGGCGAGTCTATCTCACTTTTATCGGCTTCGACCGTTCCAAAATTACTGAATTCCAGTCTCTTTGTTTACTTGATCTATTTGAATGAAAATTAATAAAAATAAGAACTCTAATCTTTACGGTTTGGAAAAAGAACAACAATAATTTTTGCAAGCTCAAGTCGATTGTTTCTCTCAAGGTTTGCTTGGAGAGCTACCTTGTCACAAGACAGGCACCACGTGCCAATAGAAAAGAAAAGACTGAACAGACTTTTAACACTTCAATAACAACTGAACTCAAAGAGAGAGACGACACGCGACACGGAGTGGCGGAATTCCACCCCAGAGAGTATTGGCCCCAAACCTTGGCGCCCCTTTCGGTATTTCTTTATATTGCATCAACACAGTACAAGCCGGTACTCCATACTCTGCACCTTCTCCAAGAAGCATGCCAGAGAATGAGCCCTAACCTCATATTTAAAGGCCCTTTGGCCTAAAAAGCAATTTCAGTGAAAAGCCTTCAAAACTCAAAAGCATCTGGTCCAAAAGCAATGCCAAAAAGTTGCCAACATAAATCACGGAAATCCGTACAACCTGCCACGTCATCAACCAACGCAAAACGCGAAAATCCGTATAGCCTGCCACGTCATCAATCAATGTAATTTTCGGAAAAAGCTGCCACGTCATCAATTCCACGCAAATTTCTTTAGTGTGTGTGTGTGGGTCCTGCTTTATTTTAATCCTTTATGTCACTTGGGGCCCCATCGGACGGGGTCCCCATAAGTTGGTAGGACTTCTTCTGTTACTTGCTCTTCTTAGGGTTTAGGCCCCTCGGCCGGCATCTGTAAGTTGGCTCCATTCTTTAAGCTTTGACACGTCAGCAGTTTGTGACATCTCTCCTTCTTGAAAGAGAGTAATCGTCCGTGATTACAGCATATCTACAAAACAACTCAAGTTAGCTCAAAAATTTCCGAGGGTCATTCCGAGGGACAATCAGTTTGCTCTTTTTTGTTAAGGAGTTAGCTTCTCCTTTCTGCTCTCTTGATCAAGGAGTTAGCTTCTCCTTTCGGCTGTTTTGATCAAGGAGTTAGCTTCTCCTTTCGTCCAGATCAGAACTCTTGATATTCTGGCGTAGTAAAATTAGCCATCACACCCAGACCGTACTGATCTTCCACAGGCGTCTTGATGCACTAAAATTACATACCCAGGCAATCTCATCCAATTAGGAATATTCAATAATTGGCACATCACAATGCAACACAAATGCTTACATATGCATGTTACAAGACACAACAAACAGCGCCGTTGAGCACTCCCTCGAGACAAATGGTCTACGGTATGAAGCTACTCAACGACTACCTCGTCACTCCCCCCGCAAATAACCTAAAAAGGTCCTGGCCATGAGCTCAGAGGACTGTACAACCAAACGCTCCCCAGACCGCAGCCTGCGTCACTTGGAGATTCAAGCATATAACCAAATGCTCCCCAGGCATCAGCCTGCGTCGTTCGGAGGTTTTCTAGCATACAACGAAACGCTCCTTAGGCATCGGCCTGCGTCGTTCCGAGGTTTTCAAACAATACCAAAACAGTATTTCTCACTTCTCCACCCGGAGTAAAATCACAAATCATTGAAACCAGTATTTAAAACCAGAGTCAAACAATTCAAATCGGCACCAAGACAGGTTTAAAACAGATCGCATCCATTTCAAACAAATTCCAAACAGGATCACCAAACAAGTTCTCAAACAGATTCTCAGACAAATTTCAAACTTAAAAAGCAATCTCGACATCAAACGAGCTCGAAAAGCCGACTGACTTTCCATCCTAAAACCTGCACCAAAAATTAGGGTTAGGTTCATCCCATAGGGTCGTAGCCGAGCACAGCATGGTCCATCAGCTCTTGGACAAACAGTGTTTCTTTGGCAACGATGGTAGTTCCAAGATAGCAATTGCAGTGGACCTCCAAGGTCATCTGCTCGTGAAGAGACATCTACTGATGTCGAGAAAATTTCAAGTTATAATCTACTAGGGTTTTCATGGCAAGCATTTCAGGAAGCCCCACTCTACCAGAAGTAGCATTCCGAAAGAAGATATCAGAAACTTTATAACTTCAGGCAATTTTTTTTTTTACTTGAAAGCTTGCCAAGTCCTTGGAAGTGTGCAGCTTGGTAGCTATAGGCATCTGCGTGGCACTGTCTCTGAGAAAAACAGCAGCTCGAAACAAATCTTGGATCCTTCTCTTGCAAGTGATCTTAATGGCTTATGCCCTGTAAGACATGAGCGGTGAAGATAGCAGCGCGCCCGATGCGCGATGAAGTAAGGGTGGGAGTGGCTACTAAGTCCAGGTTGGAGGGCAAAGATACCTCAAATAAAATTCCAATAACTCTGTCTGCTCTTTTGTAGGACCGGTATGCTTTCAGAAAAGCACATGCCTGATGCTCTGAAACCACTGTCACAAGACGAGCACCACGTGCCAATAGAAAAGAAAAGACTGAACAAACTTTTAACACTTCAATAACAACTCAACTGAAAGAGAGAGACGACACGCGACACGGATTGGCGGAATTCGTGGCGGAATTCGACCCCAGAGAGTATTGGCCCCAAACCTTGGCGTCCCTTTCGGTATTTCTTTATATTGCATAAACACAGTACAAGCCGGTACTCCAGACTCTGCACCTTCTCCAGGAAGCATGCCAGAGAATGAGCCCTAGCCTCATATTTAAAGGCCCTTGGCCTAAAAAGCAATTACAGTAAAAGGCCTTCAAAACTCAAAAACATTTGGTCCAAAAGTAATGCCAAAAAGCTACCAGTGTAAATCACAAAAATCCGTACAGCCTGCCACGTCATCAGCCAACGCAAAAGGCGGAAATCCGTACAACCTGCCACGTCATCAATCAGCGTAATTTTTTAAAAAAAGTTGCCACGTCATCATTTCCACGCAATTTCCTTTCGTGTGTGTGTGGGTCCTGCTTTATTTTAATCCTTTATGTCACTTGGGGCCCCATCCGACGGGGTCCCCATAAGTTGGTAGGACTTCTTCTGTTACTTGCTCTTCTTAGGGTTTAGGCCCCTCGGCCGGCATCTGTAAGTTGGTCCATTCTTTAGGCTTTGACATGTCAATAGTTTGTCACATACCTCCTCAAAGACTTAAAGATCACATGATTGATATGATACCTTGCAGTTCGCCACCAAATCGGCCACCTTACAGAGCGAGCAAAGCCTAGAACGAGGAAATCATAAACCAAGTGAAAGAACTTCTAGAAAAGAGTCTAATCCAACCAAGTACATCACCTTATTATTCACCGATGCTTCGAGGGTTGAAAGATGGATCACAGAGAATGTGCATCGACTATAGAGCTCTCAATAAAATCACCAGCAAGAACAGGTTTCCAATACTTGTTGGGATTATGGCCATTGGCCTAAACATCTCAAATACTATGGGCATGACCTCTTGTACAGTCAGCAGTCTAATCACCCTATGAGCATGTGAGGGCACATGACCTAGCACACATAGCATGGTGAGTTACAAACGAGTCCAAAACGGTATCCTAGTCATCCTAGCTTTCCACATTCTATGGAGCCACTCTTGCCCCTTGACCGTTGGGAAGAATACCTATGCGACCCTTGAGATGTGCACCTAGCCATATGGTGCTGCTATTCAAGTAGCCACTCATTCCCGAGTGTTGTTAGTTCATTTATAGTCAGTTATCATTTCGTGTCTACATTCTCTCTCTCTTACATTGAGTTAAGTAGTGTACTTATCAATTATGTTAACATGAATACTAGATTTTGGGCACATTCATTGCGAGCCACTACCCTCGTCTATGAGAGGAACACACGATTAGTAGCAATTAGGAAATTAGTGTGTGTGTGTGTGTAGGCTATTGCATTTGCATCTAGGTTGCCTCTTTTTTGTCGATTTTGAGCGATTTGCATCTTCAATTGATTTTTTCCGACTTTCTTTTCACCATGCTTTGTTCACCTCCTTTTGAAGCCCTCCTCACAAGCTCTCCACAGAGCCTTCAAGCCCTGCATTCTGAGCTCGGAAGCCCCGTAAACTCCATCCCCCACTTTTAATAAAAAAAGGTGTGAGAGTTTTATGTGTGTAGGAACTCTTGGTAGAGCCGAAATAATAATTATTTGAGAGCCTTCCCCATCATGTGGCGGGCTTTGGCCACTTGGCTAGAATACCCGTTCTAGGGTGTTGACTGTGGGGAGGGTGGTGAGTTCAAACTCTAGTTTTAGAATTAGCCCACCATACATGGATTTAAAGGGAAGCCTTAAGTGGATCTTTGTCATAAGCTTGGACACTACACGAGAGAATCGCTTAAAATATTTCACAACTTTAAAATCACAATTCAATCGGGTCGACACAGCTCGGGGTAATTTCATGCCCAAACTTTTCGTATTTCTTTTATATTAATGCTTGAGCAAAGTACAACTCTCGAGGGGCCTCTGCTCTCAGACTCTATGTCCAAATGCTCTGAAGAGTGAGGCCCCTTGGGCTTATTTATTCTTACAAGGGATGCCCCAAAAGCTTCTAACTCAAAAGCAATTGGTTCCAAAATCGCCAATAGAAAAGAACAAACTTTTAGCGCTTCAATAACAACTGAACTGAAAGAGAGAGAGCGTACGTAGCATGGAGTGGCGGAATTCCACCCTAGAGAGTACTGGCCCCAAACCTTGGCGCCCCTTTCGGTATTTCTTTATATTACTTGAACTCGGTACAATGTCGGTACTCACGCACTGCACCTTCACCCAGAAGTGTGTCAGAGAATGAGCCCTTGCACATATTTAAAGGCCCTTGGCCTTGAAAAGCAGTTACATGAAAAGCATTCAAACTCAAAAGCATCTGGTTCTAAAAGCGGATGGCCAAAAGCAGTCAGAGCAATTTGCGGAAATCCGTACAAGCTACTACCCACGTCATCAATCAGCGCAAAATCCAAGTTCGGTATAGCTTGCCACGTCAGTAGTCAACGCAAAATTCGGGTTCCGTACAACCTTCAACCACGTCAGCATTCGTAAAGTTTGTCTGTACGGTCCGCCCTTGGATGGTCATGCCACGCCATCTGTTTGTGACAATCTCGAATGAGGAGGCGGGTTTGTTAGCTTGCTTACACGCACCGCAAACCCTTTTTTCTTAAGGTTGTCGCTCAAACTTAAGCTTTTGCTTAAACTCGTCTTTGAAGCCATTTCGGCTCCGCAAAAGGGCAATTGTAAGGTACAGCGGAAGTGAATGTTGAACTTTGCTCAAGATGAGTGCTCCGAACTGTGCTCAAGGATTCCTTTTGCTTACGGAAGGGAGAGCCTTCCGTTCCTTTAGTGACAGAGTGCAATGATCACAAACAAAGTGAATGACACTGTGAATGAAGGTGGTGAATTTGGTACAATGGTCTAGATGCAATGGACTTGCCGACGACATCGACAACAATGATGACGACGACGACGACGACGAGGACGGGCCGAAATCTGAAAAACGCTAGGGCTGAAATCTGCAAATCTGCTAACTGCTGAATTTTGACACACAGTCGGTGAGGACAGCGATGGCGACGATGATGCGCTGAAAACGTAGATGCTGAAATCTGTGGACAGCGGGCTGAATCTGAAAACGCTGGCTGATCTGACGGTACAAAGAGGATCTACCGCGGGTAGGTGAGATCTGCGAGGCTAGGGGCAGATTCTGCGGTGTCTAAGTGCTGAAAACTGAAAATGCTTATGCAATTGGCTGATCTGACACCAGAAAATTGCAAAACGTTAGGCAATCTGCAAGATGCAAAAACGCTAGGCCTGATCTGCAACGTGCTGGCGTCAAGTGCTGGGATCTGGAAACGTTGGCTGATCCAGGAAGTCCAAAGACACCAGGCTTGTCTTGTGGCTGAAAACGCTAAGTCTCCTCCCGGTCTTGCTGAGAAGATGCACTGCAAGTCATTGGAACTTTTGCTGCCTCTTCTACCAGAAAGTGCTAGTGCTAGGTTACTTTTATAGATGCTTAGCAAAATTGTCCTACCCAGGTTTCCAACAAAAGTCACTTATCAAATAATAAGTGAAAAATGGATAAATAGAGAAAATGGGTTTTGTGCACTGTAAAATGCTCATGATAGGTACTCACTGTAATGTTGATAATCATGTTGTGTGCAACCACAGGATATGCAACTACTCTAAGTGCCTGGACATGCACGGCCTGCGCACAGGCGCACAAAGGTGCCAGAACACTTCCTAAGCTTTCCTGAACCCTAGACCTGAGATAGCTTTTCCACATGCACATAGGGTTAGAAGTGCACATGACAACGGTCCCGCGTTAGATGTGCACGTGACAGCATCCCGCGTGATTGGGACAGTGTTAATGCAAGATGGTCGGGTAGCAGCTTATGAAAGCAGAATCTTGCAAGGGCCAAAAAAGACTATGCAAACCTATGAGAAAGAGCTACTCACCGTGATTCATGCGCTTTCAAGTTGGAAACACTACCTACTAGGTGTTGATTTTGTTGTCCCGATACTTCTTGACACAGTCAAGTTAAAAGCATATGCGATGGGCAAACATTTTGTCTATGTTCCACTTTCAGATTGTGCATGTGGAAGGCAAGAAGAATGTTGTCGCTGATGCATTATCAAGAAAGCCACAAATTTCACTTGTGTCAATTCCTTAACATCATGAGCTTGATGATATGAAGGAACACTATACTAGTAATGAAGATTTTGCAAGAATCTTTGAAGAGTTGCAAGATGGACAACCGCATGAGCATTATCTCCTCGGGGACGGTTTCATGATGATGCATGGCAAATTATGTGTCAGTAGGCCATTGTGACATAAAGTTATGGTAGAAAGTCATGTCCCACCGTATGCAAGGCATCATGGCATAGATGCGACAGTGAAAGCGGTCGAGACATTCTTTTATTGGCCTACTTTGAGCAGAGATGTGGATGCTTTTGTGCGAGCATGCATGATTTGCCAAAGGGTCAAGTTTGACAGGCAAAAGGCACCAAGGTTGTTACAACCACTGCTTATTCCAGATAAGCCATGAAAAAGTATAGCTATAGATGTTATCTTTGTTCTTCCAAGAACGCTGACAGGGAATGATGGTATGTGGACCTTTATTTGCAGGTTCAACAAACAAGCTCATTTTATCCCTAACACGAATAATATAAAATCGGCACGATTGTTTATGTATAATGTGTCATGCCACAATCTATTGTCAGTGATCGTGATCCTCGTATGACGAGCCTGTTTTGGAGAGGCTTGTTTACTACGCTCACTTGTCAATAAGTGAGTTTTGGGTTTTCCCACTTTTATTATAAGTGACTTCAAGAAAATGTGTCCAGGTTCATATTGGTTCAATATGAACCTGGACAAAGTATAAAAATGTATAAAAAGGGGTTATTTAGGCCTTTAACCCAACAACCTCCCACTTAAAGGCATAAATGATGCCTTTAAGTTAACCAACTCCCATCAGCTGTATGCAATGCTCATGTTGAGCCTTAGAAAGACTCTTGGTGAGAACATCTGTAAGGTTATCTTGTGTATGGATCTTAGTCAAGGTGACTACACCATCCTCCAATACCTGTCGTATGAAGTGGTACCGCACATCTATGTGTTTGGTACGCGCATGAAACATGGCATTTTTGGCTAAATAGACAACACTCTAGCTATCACAACCCAACAAGGCTGTATGAGCAGGCATGCCAAGTTCTTTTGCAAGTCTGCCCAACCAAATGGCCTCTTTTAAAGCCTTTGTGGCTGAAATATATTCAGCCTCAGTAGTACTGAATGGCACAATTTTCTGCAACCTAGAACACCAAGAGACTGCACCACCAGCAATGGCAAATACATATCCACTGGTAGATTTCCTTGTATCCATGTCACCTGCCATGTCTGCATCACAATTCCCCTGCAACTTTAAGTCACTTTTGCCATAACAGATACACTTTGATTGTGTACCTTTCAAATATCTCAGAATGCATTTGACAGCTTCCCAATGTGCTTTGCCAGGATTCGACATGTATCGACTAACAACTCCCATTGCATAAGCAATGTCGGGACGAGTGGCAACCATAGCATACATAAGAGAAGCACAAGCTGATGCATAGGGGATTCCCTTCATTGCTTTCAATGCCACCTCATGCTTTGGGCAATCTGCTTTGCTAAGCTTAGTGTACGGAGGTAAAGGTACCCCAAGAGACTTAGCATTAGCCATATTAAATCTGTCAAGTACTTTTGCAATGTACCTTTCTTGAGATAAAAACAACAATCTCAACTTTCTATCTCTTTTAATACGCATGCCCAAAATATGCTCTGCATCACCCAAATCCTTCATAGCAAATGCTAAATTTAGCTTACGTTTCAGAGCATCAAGACTAGTCTTCTAGTTTCCGACAAGCAGCATGTCATCAACATAGAGAACAAGTACGATGGGACTACCATCTTCATCCCTTTTCGTATACAAACAATGATCTGCATGGCTGCGTTTAAAGCCTTGAGACAGCATATAAGTGTCAAACTTCTTATACCACTGTCATGATGATTGTCTCAAACCATACAGAGCCCTTTTCAATTTGCATACAAGTTCCTCGCGTGTAGGAACTACAAAACCTTCAGGCTATTTCATGTATATGTCCTCTTCAATGTCACCATGCAAAAACGTTGTCTTTACATCCATTTGATTCAATTCCAAATCAAGCACCGCACGAGAACAAAAAGAACAAGTAAAGTTGTAAGCTTTACAACACGAGAAAAAATTTCTTGAAAATCAATTCCTTCTTTCTGTGCATATCCTTTTGCAACCAATCTTGCCTTGTGCTTGGGTTTTTCATCCACTATCTTAATCTTGTATACCCATTTGTTAGGAAGAGCCTTTTCTCCCTTTAGGCAATGGCACAAGATCCCAAGTATTATTTGCATACAAAGATTTCATTTCCTGTTGCATCGCAAGCTCCCACTTACTGCTTGACTCACATGATTTGGCCTCTTTATATGTAAGAGGTTCACCCTCATCTGTCAACATTACATGATCCAAAGAGGGGTTAAAACTCTACGTTTCCTGTTGCATCGCAAGCTCCCACTTACTGCTTGACTCACATGATTTGGTCTCTTTATATGTAAGAGGTTCACCCTCATCTGTCAACATTACATGATCCAAAGAGGGGTTAAAACTCTACGTTTGCCTTCTCAAACAAGTTGACCGGCGTACCCAATTATCTGCATTCTTAGGCAACGGTTCTACATCATAACGCAACTCATTTTCAGCTCTATCATGCTGCTGAAAATCATTTTCAGCCAATTCAGGTGGCTGTCCATCCTCTTTAGGAGCATCAAAATCATGTCCTACCTCTTCTGGCTCAAGGTTAACCGGCTGATTATCAATTTCAGCTTGCGGTAATGCATCATGAGGCTCTTTTTCAACATCAATGGGTGGCACGAAAGGCTGAAATCTGACTGTTTTCTTGTCAGCATCAAATTTTGTAGCATTCTTAAGCAATTTTGCCTCATTAAACACTACATCTCGGCTGCGTATTACCTTTCTAAACTGTGGTAACCACAATCTATAGCTCATTTCACCTTCTTCCCCATAACCTAGGAAGACTCATTTAATGGACTTTATATCGAGCTTTGTTCTCAAGTCATTGCGTACATGAACAAAAGCTTTGCAGCCAAATACTCTCAAATGATCATAAGAGGCAGGTTTGCCAAACCAAACCTCCTCTGGAATGTCATTTTTCAGTGTACTATTAGGAGAGCGATTGCAAATATGAACTGCAGTTTTCAATGCCTCCCCCCAAATCTCTTGGGAAAGATTAGCGGTGGACAACATGCAACACACTCTCTGGCATAAAGTACGATTATACCTCTCAGCCACACCATTAGAAGACGGATTATAAGGGGCTGTCAACTCCCTTTTAATCCCATTTTCACACAGAAACGCTGAAATTCAGCGGATACACACTCTCCTCCATTATCAGATCTGAGACATTTAAGCTTAGTACTCTTTTGCGTAGTGACAAAAGCATGAAACTTCTTAAAAGCATTAAAAGTCTCACTCTTACTTTTCAACAATTGTACCCATCCTTTCCTAGTATAGTCATCAATGAATGTAACAAAATACAATGCACCACCAAAAGACTTAACGAGCATAGTACATACATCGGAGTGAATAAGATCAAGAGGATTAGATTTGCAAGAGACACCAAAGTAATAAGAAGATTTCTTTTGCTTTCCATAAAGACAATCGTTACAAAAATCCAAGTTTTTGCCTTTTACATCAACCCTCTTCAGAGAGGAAAGCACATCAATACCCTTTTGGCTCATATGACCAAGTCTCTTATGCCACAATTCCGTGTGTGAAGCAACTTCAGCAACAGCAAGAAACTTGCCAGGCAAAGCTTTACATCGAAGATAGTACAAAGTACCTCTTTTAGACCCTTCTGCAACAAGCATAGAGCCCTTAAGCAACTTCCATGAATCCCTAGCAAAGATGGTAGTATAACGATGTGCATCTAACTGGCCAACAAGATAGCAAACTTTTCTTAATTCCTGGTACAAACCTGACATCATTCAACACAAGCTCTTGACCATTACTAAGAGCCAAACGCATAGTACCCATTCCCTCAATATTGCAAGCAAAATTATCACCAAGGTACACCTTGCCATAATTGCCTCCAGTATATGTAGCAAAACATTCCAAAGATGGAGTCACATGGAATGAAGCACTAGAATCCACTATCCATGACTGGGATAGGCCATCATTAGCACTGAGTAATGCATCAATGACATCTTTTTCTTCGAGATAAGGATGTCTTCTGCATTAGCTATCACCAAATCTGAGGGGCATGAAGCCGCAACCAAGATTTCCTCAACGTCTGACAATTCCTCAATGACCACACTAGAGGATACATTTGCATTCTTAGCATCCCTGGAGGAATCACCTACTGATTTTTTCCCTTTCTTCTCATCTTTCTTCTTCTTATCATGCGTTTCCTTCTTTCTTTCCTGCTCTTTCTTGAAATACCTACAATCGGGTTTCTTGTGACCCTTTCTGCCACATTTATAACAAGTGACATCCTTATCCTTTGTCTTGCTCTTACTTCTATTTTGAGTCCTGTTGCTCGCATCACACTTTTGATTTCTACCTCTTGCATTGTAGGCAGAACTGCCACCTTCCCCACTAGACCTGTGTCTATTCTCTTCATTGAGAATAGACCCTCACACCGTCATACGTAAGGGTGGGACTGTTGCTCAAGGAGACAACCAAGGTTTCCCAAGTATCTGGCAATGTCATAAGCAAGAAAATAGCTTTCAGCTTATCATCGAATTGTTGAAGCCCGCTGTCCTGCAACTAACTCAACACACCTATAAAAGCACTCAAATGCTCAGAAGCTGACTTCGAGTCATCAAGCTGCATATTCACCAAAATTCGCATCAAATGCACCTGGTTCACAGGCGTGGTGTTTTCGTAATTGGACTTTAGCTTTTGCCATATTGCATAAGCAGAGTCCAAACGCTTGATGTCCGTCAAAATGTCATCATTGATAGCCATTTTGATGTAGGCCATAGCCTTCTTATTCAACTTGGCCCGCTCTTCGTAAGACAAACCCGGCGGCTTATTCTCTTCCAATGCATCTTCACAATCCTTTAAGAAAAGGATACCTTGTATGCGTTCTTGCTAGAGGCCGAAGCCTTGACCATCGAACCGTTTGATTTCCATCTAACTTTTAGTGTCAAATGCGGGAGAGGAAGAAGCCATTTTAATTCAACCACAAGTGTGTATACAAGAGAGATGCAATAGGCTGAAAATTTCAGCAAATAGGAGCAACCACAAGACTTTGCATACGATAGACCACAATTTCTTTACATGAAATTGTTCAAATCAGAAATTTCAGCTGAAAAGTGCAATTTCAAGCATCTCTACTCAGCTTTTCACTCAATTTGTCGCGACAAACATCAATACATGTGATCCCACAACTTTGGTACACCTGCATATTGCTGTTTTGACCTGTAAATGATCCGTTTTGACCTAAAAACAGCCTGTTTTGGGCTGTTTTGGTGACCTTTTCGACTTCGGAAGCAAGGGACTTCGCGGTGGAAGTGAAATTGATCGCGGGAGAGCAATTTTAACTCATTGTCCAGCAAACCGCGCAGGGCTGTTTTGAAACCCTAGGGCTCTGATACCAGTTGAAAGCGCGAAGCAGAAGGTACCGGAGGTGCGCGTCGCGATGTAGTGCACGATTGGGGCAAGAAGCAAGAGGCGGAGTGCAGTAGAGAGGAAGCACTAGGGATCGAAGCAGGCAGAGAGAGAGAGAGAGAGAGAGAGAGAGAGAGAGAGAGAGAGCTCACGTTTTTGGGAAAAACTCAATAAGTGAGTTTTGGGTTTTCCCACTTTTATTATAAGTGACTTTAAAAAAATGTGTCCAGGTTCAAAGTATAAAAACGTACAAAAAGGGGTTATTTACGCCTTTAACCCAGCATCACATGAGGATCAACCAAATGTTGAGAAACTTAAACTAGATCTTGGTTCTTGAGCAGATTTTGGCACGTAAGGAAAGAAAAGTTAAGGGATAAGTTGCACGACGCTATTTGGTAAAGTTCAAGAACTATCCACTTATGGATGCAAAGAGTGTGAACTGCTAGAGTCATCGAATGTATTGCAACTGTAGCTTGAGGCCTTTGGGTTACAACCTACGCATGCCCCAACTCAACGTGTTCAAACGAGGGGTAATGATGGAGCTAGCACATCATATGTACATACGGATTTAGTGCAATAGAAGCGTACATCGCTCAACAAGTGTCAAAGGTACATTGCTCACTTCTATGATAGATGGAAATAACAAAAGTATGAAGGTTTCACTAAGTCATTTGTATCTATGTTACATGACCTTAGTTGCGGATACATGTGATGATAAAAGCGTGCTAACCACACTTAATCAAATCATGTATATCTGGCATGCAATCGAGGACGTTTGCGACTTTAAGAGGGGGGTATGTCACGAGGCTGTGACCACCACTAACCTTAGTTGTTGGTTTCTTTTCCTTGATTTTTATTTAATTTTTGGGACCCTCTTTTTGAGGTCACAAATGGCCAGTGTGAAATGGCCGATGGCCGAGAGTTTCACCCGCATCAGTGAAGGTCAGGTCGCCACGAGTTGGTCGGGCCAATCGACACTGAAATCCAAGCAGTAAAAGGATGTCTAGGCTTAGTTCAAAGTCATTTAGGCCCAACACGACACTTTATAAGTTGGCGGATACTAGGAAATTAACTCAAAAGAGGCAAACTCGACACATGGTGGCACCAAAGTTCATCCGCAAGCCACCTCAGTTGGGGGCACCCAAATTTGAGAGAGGATGTCGATTTGGGTCTGGTTCTTCTTCATTAAGTGTGTGTGTGTGTGTGTGTGTGTGTGTGTGTGTGTGTGTGTGTGTGTGTGTGTGTGTGTGTGTGTGTGTGTGAGAGAGAGTGAGTAGTGGGTACAGGTTTCATCGCTTTAATGGAAAGCTTGTCTTCTCCCTTGTCTTATTTCACACGATGATTCCGCTCTTGTGCACCTTTCTCCCCTTTTGAATAAAGAATCGTGATGCCCAACTCAAGGGCTATTCATCTTTATGTACAATTGTGTGGGTTCATGCGCAAATTGCGATTGCCGAGGCAAGAGCCTCTTGCACACATACCGGATTAGTTAGTTGCTAATCCCCCACACAAGTTGCTTCAGAGAGATTTCACGCAAGAAATCTCATCCTATCTCGTGTCACATCCAACCCTGTGTGTCCGTGGACAAGCTACAGCATGACCAGGGTTTAGTTCAGTCAAGTTAGTCTAGAATAGGAAGTGATCTGGCACCTTTGTGAGTCTATTCGCAGACCGTGCATGTCCAGACACTTAGATTAGATACATATCCTCTGGTTGCACACAGCATGATCATCAGATTTCCATCAGAACCCATCAGGAGCATTTTTACAGTGCATAGACCTATTTTCCCTATTTTGGACATTTTTCACTTATTATTTTTAAGTGACTTTTGTTGGAAAGTAGCTAGGGCAAATTTACTAAGTTTGTATAAATAGAAACCTAGCGCTAGCACTTTCTAGCAGAAGAGGCAGCAGGAGCGCTCGCTCAAGAGACAACTTCTCAGCAGAACCCCCAGATGCCCTAGCATTTTTGCATCACAACAAAAGGCTAGCGGTTTTGGACCAGATCAGCCAGCGTTTTTGCTTTGACAACAGCCTGGCAAAAGCAAGAAGCAGCAGACTCCCCAACCTTAGCAAATTTCCACCGCAAGGACAAAGATCAGCCCTAGCGTTTTTGCATCTGCAAGGCACTTCAGCGTTTTAGCAGATCTTCGCGACGGAATCCCCACAAGCATCAGCGTTTTCAGTTTTCAGCAGTTAGCACCTGCAGTAGAATCCCCGAACCTCGCAGATCTCACCTTCCCGCAGCAGATCCTCACCGCACGGTCAGATCCCGCCAAGTTTGCAGTTTCAACCCAGAAAACACATTTTTCAGCATCTACGTTTTCAGCGCGTCGTCGTCGCATCGTCGCCATCGACATCCTCACCGACATAGAGTCAGAATTCAGCACATAAAGATTTGCAGATTTCAGCCCTTAGCATTTTCAGATTTCAGCCCGACTCATCGTCGTCAACATCATCAGCAAGTCCAAGCATTGTAGAGATTTGTGCTATCAATAGTAGACCGCTCTCACCATAGAGAGTGGGGCCTTCGGACGAGGTTTTGACAACATCTCTGGTGTCATATTCTCTTCTCTCTCTATCTCTCAGTCTCATGCACTTCCATTTACAATGTCCATTGCACCCTCTCACTAAAGGAACGGAAGGCTCTCCCTTCCGTAAGTAAAAGGAACCCTTGAGCACAATTCGGAGCACTCATCTTGAGCAAAGTTCAACATTCACTTCTGCTGCACCTTACACATCCGAAATAAAGGGCGAGTAGCCCT
Organism: Adiantum capillus-veneris; assembly: GCF_014529385.1. Lineage (NCBI taxonomy): Eukaryota > Viridiplantae > Streptophyta > Polypodiopsida > Polypodiales > Pteridaceae > Adiantum > Adiantum capillus-veneris. Next base: position 12,135,018 of record NC_140934.1, read on the forward strand.
AGCGGTGCGGGGGCTCAAGGGCTTGCTGTGGATGCGACTAGCACGCAAAAGTTAAAACATGGCACGAAACACGAAAGTACAACCTGCTGTGTATTTTTGCAAGTTTAGGGTTTTGATCCCTAATAGTCCCGGAAGCTTCGGGGAAGCTAGGGGATCGCCGTACAGGAGTTTTGGTGCAATTTCGGGACCGAGAATAGAGAATTCAGCGTGCTGCAATCTCTCGCCAGATTTGGGAAAGTGCTCAAATGCACCGGGAGAGTCACCTTTTGCATGGGGATTTTGTCCGTGAAGCCTCTGATTGCAATTAAGCTGCCAAAATTGGGCTAGAGCATGCCATTTTCAGCCCAATAAGATGGGACAGCTCGTAGGAATTTACAGATTTTCTCCAAAGTCTAATTGAAAAAAGGAATACCGAAAGGGGCGCCAACCTTTGGGGCCAACACGGTGTCACTGTTTGCTTAGAAGCACTCTACATACCAAGCCGTGTTTTGTTTGAAGTGTTTAACTCAAATCACAGGTTTATTAATGAAATTCCTTTGTGTCGTTAGAGAGTCTATGGGCCAATTTCAAGGTTACATTTGCCAACGCCCCCAAGCGTTTTAACATGGCTCGCACTACCATAGACAGGCTAACTAGTGGGCATGTCACAAACTGTTGACGTGTCAAAGCCCTGAAGAATGGAGGCAACTTACAAATGCCGAACGAGGGGCCTAAACCCTAAGAAGAACAAGTAACAGAAGAAGAAGTCCTACCAACTTATGGGACCCCGTCCGATGGGGCCCAAGTGACATAAAGGATTAAAATAAAGCAGGACCCACACACACAAAAAGACTAGAGCAACAGCTGAGGACGTGGCAATTGTACGGAAACCCGGAAATTGCGATGACTGATGACGTGGCAGACTGTACGGATTTTTGTGTTTTGCGCTGACTACTGATGTAGTAAATTCATCTACCATACTCACTTCAGTGGCAACTTTTTGGTATTGCTTTTGGACCAAAAGCTTTTGAGTTTTGAAGGCCTTTAATGTAAACTGCTTTTGGGGCCTAGGGCCTTTAAATACGAGGCCATGGGCTCGTTCTTTGGCATGCTTCCTGGAGAAGGTGCAGAGTATGGAGTACCGGCTTGTACTGAGTTGATGCAATATAAAGAAATACCGAAAGGGGCGCCAAGGTTTGGGGCCAATACTCTTTGGGGTGGAATTCCGCCACTCCGTGTCGCGTGTTCTCTCTCTCTTTCAGTTCAATTGTTATTGAAGTGCTAAAAGTCTGTTTAGTCTGTTCTTTTCTATTAGCACGTGGTGCACGTCTTGTGACAATGGTATCAGAGCATCACGCATGTGCTTTTCTGAAAGCATATCGGTCCCACCAAAGAGCAGACAAAGCAAGATCGCACTTCGAAAGCTCATTGGAAATTTTTGGTCCGTGCTCCAATCGCGGACTTATTAGCGACTCCCACCCTTACTTCATCGCGCATCGGGCGCGCTCCTGTCTTCATCGCTCATGTCTTACAGGGCATAAGCCATTAAGATCACTTGCAAGAGAAGGATCCAAGATTTATTTCAAGTCATTGTTTTTCTCAAAAGCAGTGCTATGCACATGTTGATGTCTACAGCTACCAAGCCGCACACTCCAAGGACTTAGCAACCTTTCAAGAAAAATTTTGCTCGAAGTTATATGGTTTCTGACATCTTCCTGCGGAGTGCAACTTCTGGCAGAGTGGGGTATCATGAAATGCTTGCCATGGAAACCCTAGCAAATTATAACTTGAAATTTCTCGACATCTCCCAGTAAATGTCTCTTCACGAGCAGATGACCTTGGAGGTCCAGTGTGATTGCTGTTTTGGGACTACCATCGCCGCCAGAGGGACACTGTCTGTCCAAGAGCTGATGGACCATGCTGTGCTCGGCTACGACCCTATGGAATGAACCTAATCCTAATTTTTTTGGTGCAGGTTTCAGGATGGAAAGTCAGTCGACTTTTCGAGCTCAAGTGATGTCAAGATTGCTTTTAAAGTTTGAAATCTGTTTGAGAACTTGTTTGCTGATCAGGTTTGGAATTTGTTTGAAATGGATGGTATGTGTTTTGAACCTGTCTTGGTGCCGATTTGAACTGTTAGACTCTGGTTTTAATATTGGTTTCAATGATTGGTGATTTTACTCCCGGATGGAGTAGTAAGAAATAATGTTTGAGAATGCTTGTTCATACTCATGGCCCGGACCCTTGTGGTTATTTACGAGGGAAGTATTGTTGTTGTGACTCCTCGGCCGAACCTAGATGGTTATGCGGGAGGAGTATTAAGAAATCTAAGCAGTGGTTACTCTCATCACCTCCAAACGACGCAGGCTGCGGTCGGGGAGGGCGTTTGGTTGTTAAAGGCCTCTATATCTCCCGGCCCGGACCTTTTTAGGTTATGTGAGAGGAGTGATTGTCACAAGACGGGCACCACGTGGCAATACAAAAGAACAGACTGAATAGACTTTTAGCACTTCAATAACAACTGAACTGAGACACACACAGAGAGAGAGAGAGAGAGAGAGAGAGAGACGACACGCGACACGGAGTGGCGGTTCCACCCCAGAGAGTATTGGCCCCAAACCTTGGCGCCCCTTTCGGTATTTCTTTATATTGCATCAACACAATACAAGCTGGTACTCCAGACTCCGCACCTTCGCCATGAAGCATCCAAAGAATGAGCCCTAACCTCATATATAAAGGCCCTTGGCCTGAAAAGCAGTTACAGTGAAAAGCTTCAAAACTCAAAAGATTCTGGTCAAAAGCAATGCCAAAAAGCTGTCAGCGTAAATCACGGAAAACCGTACAGCCTGCCACGTCATCACCAGCACAAAAAGCGAGAATCCGTACAACTTGCCACGTGATCATGCCAGCGCAATTTCCGGAAATCTGCCGCAAGTCTCTTTTGTGTGTGTGTGTGTGAGAGTCCTGCTTTATTTTAATCCTTTATGTCACTTGGGGCCCCATCGGACGGGGTCCCCATAAGTTGGTAGAACTTCTTCTTCTGTTACTTGTTCTTCTTAGGGTTTAAGCCCTTCGGCCGGCATCTGTAAGTTGGTTTCCTTCTTTATGCTTTGACACGTCAGCAGTTTGTGACAGTGATGAGGGAGTCGTTGAATATCTCCCGGCCCGGACGTTGTTAGGTTATGCGGGAGGAGTGTTCATCAGTGCCTGTTGCTAAATTGGCTTTATCTGACATAAAAAATAATCTAAATGAATTATTGGATTTATAACTGAGAGGGTTTTCTCGCTTGGAACACCAAGGAAAAATAATTCTAAATGAATTATTGGAATCTTAAGTGAGGGTTTTTCTCACTTGAGACATCCGAGTACAGAGTATTCCTAGTGCGTTGTTCAAAGTAATGACAGGAGCGGGAGCACTGTGAACGGGAATATCTGTAAGGCCACCAAGAACGGGTACTTCTGATGCGTCACATCGGACAGGTGATAGGGAGCATCGGGAAGAAGCATCTTACCATCCGGGAACGGACATCTCTAATGCATCATAGGATGGGTGATATAGAGCATCATGAAGGAGATTGTACCGTAAGTTCAGTAGGAAAGGACTAGGTGATGGGTATTCGTGATGCGTCACAAGGTGGGTGACACGTGCATCAGAAAGGGAATATCCAGTCATGAGGAAATTTCGAACTGTGTTAGAATTGTGCACAAGGAAAAGCAAGCACTTGAATGAAGATGGGTTCAGAGGAAACTTTAAGAGAAAACAGATGCTTTCTAAGAAAGCAGAATTGCTTTTCGGAAAAGCAGATGCTTTCCCACGAGGAAGTCTATGTCTGCATTGCAACTGTGCATGTGATTGCATCCAGAGACGCCTGGCAAGTGCTGTGAAAGCATTATTTTTAACTTATAAGGTTTTATTGAGTTTTTGGACAGATTCAGACCATTTTTAAAGGTAACCGGCCATCCACTTAATAAGTGGGCAGCCATCTGATAAATAAGGCAACAGATCAGCTAGCGTTTTTTTCTCTTTCTTTTTCTGGCGGAACAGTGCACACACAAAAAAAAACAAAAAAAAAAACGGCCACGATCTCTACGCGAGTAACCAATGCTCTACTATTCGTGTCGTGGCCAGGAGCTAGAAAAGCATCACATGCCCTCACTCAAAGGAGAAGATCAGTTTTTGCAAGAAGAAGATGCTGCTGCAAATTTCATCAGCAAAGAAGACGTTGCTGGTGATGCCCATGGCTGCCCCAAGTGTACCAGATGTCGCCAAGACCCAGTTCGCGAGTTCCCTTGCAAAGAAGTGCCTACGAAGCGTGTTTCCATCGCAACAAGTTGCTGTTTTTCTCTGTTTTCAGCCCATAAACGTCGTAGACGGGGCTGATTTACGAGAAGGAACCCGAGAACACACCTCTTTTGTGTGTAGGATTGGAAGAGAGGATTTTCTATGTAGAGATCTCTTTTTTCCAAAAACGAGTTGCGTTTCGAGCGTCGAGACTTTGAAGGTAACGATTTTCATGTTATGATCTCTAAGTATTTGCTTGTAGGTGTACTTCCTCTTAGTGAGGGAGTAGGATCAGAGACAGCGCTCTAAGGAATTAGGGCCAAATCAGCCCAAGGGTTTCCTACCTGAGTTTGGGAAGTAGATCCACGGATCGGAGAGAGGTAGTCTCTCAAGTTGTGATCCGAAAGTTGGGATTCTCAAGTAAGGACTTCACGTTCGGGAAAGCAGAGTTGTTCTGCCGGAAGAGGACTCTGGAAACAAAGTGGGAAAAATAGAGTTGCAGGGATGCCATGCCCTGAGTCGGCAAGGTGAGATCCAGAGGCGAGAACCTTGATTCTCGAGGATTTGGAATAAGGAACGGAAGTTCCTTGGAATATGCTTTAGCCCTAGGAATCGGAAGCTGAGGCTTCCAGGAACCATCAAGTCTTATTCTAGCACGAACGTGGTAATACGTTCGGTTCAAGTGCTTGCACAGACTTCTCCTCAATAATAAAGATATTATTACGGGGGGGGGGGGGGGGACAATCCATCTTCTGGTCCCCAGTACTGTGTCGATCTTTTCTCTCTCTCTCTCTCTCTCTCTCTCTCTCTCTCTCTCTCTCTCTCTCTCTCTCTCTCTATATATATATATATATATATATATATATATATATATATACTCTGGCTTCAATATTAAGTGATAAATTTTATTTATCCGAGTATATTTTATATTGCTATGCGCTCCCGTTTGTGACAGCGCCTTTATGTTTCTATGTCTTTTAACATGCATATGTGAGCATTTGTGTTGCATTGTGATGTGCCAACCACTGAATATTCCTAATTGGATGAGATTGCATGGGTATGTAATTTTTAGTGCATCAAGACACCCGTGGAAGATCAGTGTGGTCTGGGTGTGATCGCTAATTTTACTACACCGGAATATCAAGAGTTCTGATCTGGATGAAAGGAGAAGCCAACTCCTTGATCAAAAGATCCGAAAGGAAAAGCTAACTCCCTTAACAAAAAGAGCAAACTGAATGTCTCTCGAAACGACCCTCGGAATTTTTATGAGCTAACTTGAGTTGTTTTGCAAATATGTTGTCCGCGATTACTCTCTTTCAAGAAGGGGAGATGTCACAAACTACCGACATATCAAAGCCCTGAAGAATGGAGCCAAATCTGTAGGAGGTCACTGAGAGTAACGCTTTACAAAACCTCCGATTGTACTCCAGCAAGCTCTTGCATGTAGCCGAAGTAAGTTGGTGCCAATCTGTCATGACGTTGGCTTCAAATTCATTTGACAACCAAGCAAATGCAAACATTTGCTTGAAGTACACCCAAGCGGCGGGTACCTGTCCTTGCATTAACAATGTCGTCCACCATGTAAGCGCATTGTCCTTTAAGAAAGTGGCAGCTTTCCTGACCTTAGAGGCCTCTGTAAAATTCCCTCCTGCATAAGCTGTATCAAACTGCTGGAAGAAAGTGAGACCCTTTGCTTTATCCTCGAAGCCACTTAGTGTTGAACTTTACAGCTACACCACCTTCTTTGTAAGGTTTCGGCTTCTCCAGTGCCCCCAAATTGTCATACGGAATAGTCTGCAACATGGCACTATAGTATGCATCATAGGCACATCTTGGCAATTAACATTTTGCATGAGAGGTGCAATATCTGGCTGCTGTCCAGAAAAACCAGCCATTCCAAAATGACCCTGTGGCACCCCAAACTGGCCCTGGTTGCACTGAAAACCTTGATGCATGCCGATAGTACCATACATGGGGTTTGGCATCATGCCTTGCATACCCCCAAACACGGTTCCTGGCATGTACGACTGACTTCCAGGCGCATAACCAGCCATACTTTGGAACATTGATCCACCCCCGAAATACCCAAGATGTACCATGGTGGTGGAAAAACTGGGTGCATTGCCTGGTAACCAGTTCTCTGTCCATTCAAGACAGCATGCGGACTTTGAAAGGTGGCGGGCTAAACTGGCATAACCTGTGGAATAGGCGTTCTAGCCACCTGTTCAAGCACAGGAAGAACCTGTTTTGGAGCCCCTGACTCCGCAACATGCGAGTGTTCCCTATCCTGCTGAGTCGCATGAAGTACTTCGGCTTGAGCCTCAACAAGCTCTGTACGCGGGGTAGGTTGCCTATTTTGTTGTTGCACTGGTGGCGCTTGCAAGAACTCCATAAAGCTTGGGTTCTGCGAAAAGACGTTCACCGTGGCAACTAATTGAGTCCTGAACGCATCATCCTCAAGTTACCCAGTCATAAAGCCCTGTACTACTGGAGGGACATTCACATCAACAGGAGGTACAGTCTGACATGGCCGTGAGCTCTCGCCAATCTCAAAGACCATAGGAGTTTCCTGCGTGTCCTTCGAAGACGAACCCTCTTCCATAATGCCCTTCCCTTTGTCGGCCATAGTGTAATCCCACGTTCATGTACTCTGTGTCTTTACCCAAAACAACCGAGGCTCACTTCTTGAGGAAAAAGTGATTGATATCCCGACCACGGAACCTTGAAACCAGCTCATGGGACAGTAGGCTTTGGATTTCACCCGAAATTCTTTACTTTAGACACATAGAGAGAGCGTGCAAAGGAAACTTGTGCCGGAAATTAAAACTTAAGCACACACACGGCTCAGAAGCTAGAATGCTCCGAGCAGACGCCACAACCTGTAGCCCCCTGTCACAAACGGGAGCGCATAACAATATAAAATATACTCGGATAAATAGAATTTATCACTTAATAATGAAGCCAAAGAATATAGAGAGAGAAATAAATAGAGAGAGACAGAGAGTGAGAAGATCGACACAATACTGGGGACCAGAAGATGGGTTGGTCCCCCCTCTTAAAGAGAATTCTTTATTAGGAAGAATCTTTTTACAAGCACAAGAACCGGAGAAAACCCCTCCGTTCTAAATCTCTGACTCGATGGTCGTTCCTTCCCGTAAGGGAAATCCGAGAGACAAGCTCTCAATCCTTTTTCCCTCTGTACTCAGAGTTGAGACTCCGCAGACAATTTCCGAATTCCGTTTCCGGACTTCCAAAGCGTAGGCCGAAGCCTTCTCGCTTCTCCTTCGCGATGAAGTACCTGCAAACACACACGCAAACACACGACAACAATTCGTATGGCGAATCCACAATAGATACCTGTCCCTCTTGCGCGGGAAAAGCGACTTCCGTGCTTCGTAGTCTCGCGATCTCTCGCGTCTTCTGGCGGCAGAGTCTTCTCTTGCTCGCGTTGGTAACCTTCTTTCAGTGAGGGCATGTGGTGCTTTTATAGCTCCTTGGCCACGGCACGAATAGCTGCTCGAGTAGAGATCGCGGCCGTGTTTTTATTTTTTTTTCAAATTTTTTTTTTTCCGATGTTCTGCTAGAAAAAGAGAAAGAGAAAACGCTGTCTGATCTATTGCCTAATTTATCGGATGGCTGCCCACTTATTAAACGGGCGGCCGGCGTATTTTAAAAATAGTCTAAATCTGCCCAAAAACTCAATAAAACCTTATAAGTTAAAAACAATGCCTTTCACAACACTTTATAGGAGTCCCTGGATGCAACCACATGCACGAATGCAATGCAAACATAGATTCCTCGCGGGAAAGCGTCTGCTCTTCCCGGAAAATTCGTTAAAATATTCCGCTTTTTAAGAAAAGCTTCTCAGAACCCATCTTTATTCTTGTGCTTGCGTCTTTACGCGTATTCCTCTTTCCAATTCGGATTTCCTCTCGACTATGGATATCCCCTTTCTGATGCACCCGTCACCCACCTTGTGACGCATCAGGAATACCCATCACCTAGTCCTTTCCTACCGAACTTACGGTACAATCCCCTTCACGATGCTCTATGTCACCCATCCTATGACGCATCAAAGATGCCCGTTCCCGGATGGTCGGATACTTCTTTCCGATGCTCCCTGTCACCCATCCGATGTGACGCATCGGAAGTACCCGTTCTTGGTGGCCTTACAGATATTCTTGTTCACAATGCTCCAGTCATTACTTCGAAAGACGCACTAGGAATACTCTGTACTCGGATGTCTCGAGTGAGAAAAACCCTCTCACTTAAAATTCCAATAATTCATTTAGAATTAGTTTCTTGGTGTTCCAAGCGAGAAAACCCTCACTTATAAATCCAATAATTCATTTAGAGTTATTTTTCTGTCAGATAAATCCAATTTAGCAACATCCCTCTCACTTATAAACAGTTGTCCTCAACTGTAGAGGTCCAACTGAACTGCGAGGGAGAAACCGGAAAATTTCAAATCTTGATCAATGGTGAGTTGAGCCAGTCCTTTCTCAAAAGAGAACTTAGAAATTAAATTAAACAAAAATTCAATAATTCAATACTTTACCTTACCAGTTCATGTCCTTCCTCTAGTACCTCGAGGATATCCTTCACCATTCATTAAACTTACGAGCCATGTAAGAACTCATCATTCGCGTCTTTCCGAGAATCTGTTAACTCAATTCCACCTTCTCAATCCCGAGAAGAATCATCCTCCTAAAAATAAATTTAGGTCTATGTCCTTGCGCATAACCTTGCGCTATTAGTCCTGAGGATATAAAACCTGTTGTGTCCTCCCACATAGGGAATGCCCAAATCATAAGAGTATTAATCTTGATGTCTTCCTTCACAAACAAAGTGTGTGATCACCTTAAAGAAGGTTCTTGTTTCGGGCCGTCGCTCAACGTAGGCAGACGGTTCCAATCCGAAGATTCCTTGTGCATGACGCACTTCCTTCCAATCTTTTCCTCCTTGCAAGCATCAATGACACCTTGCAAAATCTCAGGCACATAGGATTCTAGCCATAGCATTTTCTGAACGTACGTTCAAACCTAGTTCACAATAGAGCGAACCCTCTTTGATTCTCAGGGATGTTCTCCCATATGTAATTCTTACCATTTTGAAATGGTTGGCGAATTATATTCTTACGAACAGAATAGTTCGAATTTATTCCAGCAGCGTGTAAATGCTACTTGACCTACTCATGGAGAAACATATACCGCAACCAAAAGTTGCTACTGTAATGGTAAAAGCACATAGCGTACTCAATGATCAACTACCATCAGAAAACCTCTTCTCCGTAGAGAAACTCAAATTCCTTCTACCGAACACACCTCAAATAGAGATTCTCGTGTCGGAATATCCTTGGCGCAAAAAGGCGCTCAAGAGAGTATAACAAACTCTCATCCAGTTCCTTGGCATAGGTTTGCATTTTTGTGTACTCAAAGGTGTACATAATTCTTAAGCTATGTTAGAGTTTCGGTGAACCTGGGAAATTACCTTCCCCTTGTAAGATCCTTAGAGCGAAGACGCTCAACCTGACGATCCCTTGGCTCGATCTTAGAGCAAAACCCGCTCATCAAATAAACTAGGATTTCAATCCTTGGATTCCTCGAGCACAGGCCATAGTCGTCACTTGTTCCTTCCCTCGTAAAGAGAGTGTTCATTCACTTGTGCGCAAAGCACTACCATGTCTTCCCTAACCAGGTAGGGGGTGTGGGCTTAAAGAATATTCAAGCTTAATGAAAACTTTTCTCTGCTAAAAAGCTCAGAAGGTTCCTTCATAATTTTCCTACCCACAATAGCAGGTAATCTATTCGAGAATTACCGGATACCAGATCAATAGTTGACCTTCCGGCTAGTTGAGCAACCCAATTCATCTTAGAAAACAATGTTTCAAATTGATCCTACTCTCATAAACACTCGAGAGTGAGTAGTCCTGGTCAGACATAACCATACCTCGTGCAAAAGAGCAAACAAGCACCATGCTCTTTATGATTTCCTCAAAGATGTAACTTTGATCAAAGACCTACGCTCTCGCTTAAAGTTTGAGGGTCTTCTATTCAAAAGCTCAGGAGTTAGATTGAATTCCCAAAGTCCAAACTTTCTCCGAATAGCAATGTATCCTTCGAGGAGAGGTAACAAAAATTCGTTGTTTCTGCGTTCAATGGTTCTCATCCCACTGCGGGGATTGTATTCTATGTACACTAAGGTGTACACTTTCAGCTTTTATTGCTGACTCCACCATCTGCTGCAAAGTATCTTGCAGATGGGTTTACAAAATTTGGGCAAAAGTCCTTCGTTAAATTTGTTCATCTTTCCTTCCTCAGAGAGGATCAAGAATAGAGCTACCTTGGCAAGAGTGAACCACTACTTGCTTTGACTCGCTCCTGTTCCTATTGGGCAAACCAATCCCAATCTTCTTGAATGCCTTCCTCAAAGCTTAAGAGGAAAAAAATTTGTCGGAAAATTCAGCCTTGATTTGCTGTTGTAAGTTCCTTGCACAGCTTTGGTATACCACCAAGTACTTGCTATCCCCTTGAGGTGTTTGGCCACATGCCTCACCTTCGACGTTTCTGAGAAATTGCCATTTGCAAAGGAAACTTCAAACTGTCGAATTAAAGCGGTAGCTTTCGGGGCATCTTCTCTTCCGTCAAAAGTATGAAACTTGACCGGAGTGTTGTGAGGTCTAAAGACCTTCTTCATATCCTTCCCGGAATGACGGGATTTCTTGGCTATGGTTATGGATTGATGTTCATGGATATTTTCTGGGTTCTGAAGGATCTCGAGCATTCCGCTCCTTGGATTCTCTAGGTTCTTGAGCATCATGCTCTTGTTGCCTTCTCAGAGAATCCCAAGTCTTGTGTCGACTTCTTGCAGAGAGAAAAAAATTCCAACTCTGCGAGCTTTTTCCTGCAGGACTTAGGTTTCCGCCTGCTTACTTCTCTCTTGGCTTGTCATGGCTTCTTCTCGTATCTTCCCAGAGTCCTCATCCTTTACAGAGAAAGAGAGGAGACCAGGCTCTCATACCACTGTCACAAACGGGAGCGCATAACAATATAAAATATAAAATACAAACGGGAGCGCATAACAATATAAAATATACTCGGATAAATAGAATTTATCACTTAATACTGAAGCCAAAGGATATAGAGAGAAATAAATAGAGAGAGAGAGAGAGAGAGAGAGAAGATCAACACAGTACTGGGGACCAGAAGATGGGTTGGTTCCCCCCCTTAAAGAGAATTCTTTATTAGGGAGAATCTTTTTACAAGCACAAGAACCGGAGAAAACCCCTCCGTTCTAAATCTCTGACCCGATTGTCGTTTCTTCCCGTAAGGGAAATCCGAGAGACAAGCTCTCAATCCTTTTTCCGTCTGTACTCAGAGTTGAGACTCCGCAGATTCCGTTTCCGGAATTCCCAAGCATAGGCCGACACCTTCTCGCTTCTCCTTCGCGATGAAGTACCTGCAAACACACACGCAAACACACGACAACAATTCGTATGGCGAATCCACAACAAATACTTGTCGCTCTTGCGCGGGAAAAGCGACTTCCGTGCTTCATAGTCTCGCGATCTCTCGCGCGTTGGTAGCCTTCTTTCAGTGAGGGCATCTGGTGCTTTTATAGCTCCTTGGCCACGGCACGAATAGCTGCTCGCGTAGAGATCGCGGCCGGTTTTTTTTTTTTTCAAAAAAAAAAATTCAGTGTTCTGTCAAAAAAGAGAAAGAGAAAACGCTGGCTGATCTATTGCCTTATTTATCGGATGGCTGCCCACTTATTAAACGGGCGGCCGGTGTATTTTAAAAATAGTCTAAATCTGCCCAAAAACTCAATAAAACCTTATAAGTTAAAAACAATGCCTTTCACAACACTTTCCAGGAGTCCCTGGATGCAACCACATGCACGAATGCAATGCAAACATAGATTCCTCGCGGGAAAGCGTCTGCTCTTCCCGGAAAATTCGTTAAAATATTCCGCTTTTTAAGAAAAGCTTCTCAGAACCCATCTTTATTCTTGTGCTTGCGTCTTTACGCGTATTCCTCTTTCCAGTTCGGATTTCCTCTCGACTATGGATATCCCCTTTCTGATGCACCCATCACCCACCTTGTGACGCATCAGGAATACCCATCACCTAGTCCTTTCCTACCGAACTTATGGTACAATCCCCTTCACGATGCTCTATGTCACCCATCCTATGACGCATCAAAGATGCCCGTTCCCGGATGGTCGGATACCTCTTCCCGATGCTCCCTGTCACCCATCCGATGTGACGCATCAGAAGTACCCGTTCTTGGTGGCCTTACAGATATTCTTGTTCACAATGCTCCAGTCATTACTTTGAATGACGCACTAGGAATACTCTGTACTCGGATGTCTCGAGTGAGAAAAACCCTCTCACTTAAAATTCCAATAATTCATTTAGAATTAGTTTCTTGGTGTTCCAAGCGAGAAAACCCTCTCACTTATAAATCCAATAATTCATTTAGAGTTATTTTTCTGTCAGATAAATCCAATTTAGCAATAGCCCCAAAATTGGCGCCCCTTTTGGTATTTCTTTATACTTTGAGAGGGTAAATTACAAAGCATAATCCTAGGAATCCTTTACCTGTACCCGCTAGATACCACCTGTTTTGGCCAAAATTCGACATCATCACAACCCCAAAACTTGAGCCAAACCAATTCCCCTGCTAGAACTCACTTCTACTCGCATAAACCCTCTGATTCCTGCTCAAAAACAGTAAATTCAGCACGCTATATTTACTGGTTTTTGCCCTGTTTTCAGCCCCAAACAGTCCCTTGTTTGTCCTCTACCAATGCGGCTCGATTCCCAATGGTTCTGGTGTCTGTATGGCTGAAAAACAGTCAATTTACAGCGCATACACAATGCTGAAAACGCACCTGTACGGTGAGGTTATCACACAGCTATACATCAGTCAAATGAAGAGCCCTCTTGTGGGGCATCACATAACTGCACATAGGGGAGAGAGAGAGAGAGAGAGCAGTGTATAGTGTGCAGGGCATCACTCTTAGCACCACACTGTACATGAGAGGGAAAGAAAGCACTCCATAGCTCTCAACCTGTGACAGAGAACTCCAAAATGAGCCTCCCAGCTATAAATTAAGCGCTACCTTCTCTTGCATGAGGAAAGTGCACAAAATGTGCCACTTGGCACGATGACACGCATTTTCCAGTTTCGGGGTTGTCGCCTAAAAATCTCCCGACTAGTTGACCAATTGACTTCACGGCAGAGTTGTAAAATGTTCCCCTTGTCATTCTGAAGGTAAGGACGCGAACACATTTCACGGCCAAAAATAGCAGTTTCCTAAATTTTAGGAGATGGTTCTGTTGGGCTCCCATTGGTCATCTGACCATCTATCCTCATTGGGACTGCATCCAAAAGTGAAATGTGGCCCAACTATCGGATACTTTCAGTTGGTGATCCCACCTTGACTTTATGCCTTTATTGAGTTCACTTCCTAGTATCCACCAACTTGATAAGTGCGACGGGGGGGCCTACATGATCTTGCATTGAGCCTAGACATCCTCTTACTATACGAATTCCAGTGCCGACCAACTTCTGTCTGCAAGTGAAACTACCGTTCACATTGGCCATACAATGTCCGACCATTTGCAACTTCAAAAAGAGGGTCTCAAAAATAAAACAAAAATCATTGGAAAGAAACCAACAACTAAGGTTAGCAGTTGCCACGTCTTCGTGTCACAAACTGCTGACGTGTGAAAGCCCTGAAGAATGGAGCCAACTTACAGATGTCGGTCGAGGGCCCTAAACCCTAAGAAGAACAAGTAACAGAAGAAGAAGTCCTACCAACTTATGGGGACCCCGTCCGATGGGGCCCCAAGTGACATAAAGATTAAAATAAAGCAGGACCCACACTTGATGACGTGGCAATTTTCGAAAATTGCACTGACATGATGATGTGGTAGGCTGTACGGATTTCCGAGTTTTGCGTTGGCTGATGACGTGGCACAGGCTGTACGAATTTCCGTGATTTACGCTGGCAATGTTTTGGCTTTGCTTTTGGACCAGAAGCTTTAGAGTTTAAAAGCTTTTTACTATAAACTGCTTTTGGGGCCTAGGGCCTTTAAATATGAAGTTAGGGCTCATTCTTTGGCATGCTTCCTGGAGAAGGTGCAGAGTCTCGAGTACCGCCTTGTATTGTGTTGATGCAATATAAAGAAATACCGAAACGGGCGCCAAGGTTTGGAGCAATACTCTTTGGGGTGGAATTCCGCCACTCCGTGTCGCATGTGCTCTCTCTCAATTCAGTTGTTATTGAAGTGCTAAAAGTTTATTCAGTCTGTTCTTTTCTATTGGCACGTGGTGCCCGTCTTGTGACACCTCGTGACATAGTTAACAGCTGCCACGTCCTCGTGACATACCCCCTCTTGAATCGCAAACGTCCTCGATTCCATACCATAAATAGATGCCACTGAAAATATTGTATTGTTAGCACTCTTTTATCATCGCATGTATCCGCAAGAAAGGTCGTAACACATACATACAAATGACTTAATGAGACCTTCATACTTTTATCATTTCCATCTATTACACTAAATTCATATGTACATATGATGTACTAGCTCTATCATTACCGCTCCTTTGCACACATTGGGTTGGGGCATAGGTAGGCTGTAACCCAAAGGCTTGAAGGTAAAGCTATGTCACAAGACGGGCACCACGTGCCAATAGAAAAGAACAGACTGAACACACTTTTAACACTTCAATAACAACTGAACACAAAGAGAGAGAGACAACACGCGACACGGAGCGGCGGAATTCCACCCCAGAGAGTATTGGCCCCAAACCTTGGCGGCCCTTTCGGTATTTTTTTATATTGCATCAACACAATACAAGCCAGTACTCTAGACTCTGCACCTTCTCCAAGAAGCATGCCAGAGAATGAGCCCTAGCCTCATATTTAAAGACCCTTGGCCTAAAAAGCAATTACAGTGAAAAGCTTTCAAACTCAAAAGCATCTGGTCCAAAAGCAAAGCCAAAAAGTTGTCAGCATAAATCACGGAAATCCCTACAGCCTGCCACGTCACCAACCAACGAAAAACACGGAAATCCGTACAGCTTGCCACGTCATCATGCCAGCACAATTTTCGAAAATCTGCCATGTCATCAGTTTTTGCGTGTGTGCGGGTCCTACTTTATTTTAATCCTTTATGTCACTTGGGGCCCCATCGGACGGGGTCCCCATAAGTTGGTAGGACTTTTTCTGTTACTTGTTCTTCTTAGGGTTTAGGCCCCTCGGCCAGCATCTGTAAGTTGGCTCCATTGTTCAAGGCTTTGATACGTGAGCAGTTTGTTACAAGCTGCAATACATTTGGTGACTCTGACAATTCATGTTGTTCCATCCACTTCGCATCCATAGGCGGATAGTTCTTGAACTTCACCAAATAGCGTCTTGCAACGTATCCTTTAACTTTTATGTCCTTATGTGCCAAAACTCGCTCAAGTACAAGGATCTCATGAAGTTCCTCAACTTCTGGCTGACCCTCATCTGGCATATCTTTCGGCACATCACCCATGAAGGGTCTTAGAAGACTCACGTGAAACGCATTATAAATCTTCCATGCATCAGGCAATTTCAGCCTGTAAGCCACATCGCTAATCTTATCAAGCACTTGAAAAGGCCACAGTAACGCATGCTGAGCTTAGAAACAGTTTTTCCTTGCCCTTCATCTTCTTTAACCTTGCCTTTTCGAACCTTCACAGTACCCAATCACTAGGTGATAACAACAATTCACGATAGTGACGATCAGCAGCCTTTTTCTGCTTTGCCTGAATCTTCTCCAAGGCAACTTTACTTTTCTTATACATTTCATCCATGCTCTCAACATATCGATCTGCCTCAAAGATCTTGTCCTTTGTATGCAAAATGGGAGGAACTTTTCTTCCGCCTTCAACAATCTCAAAAGGTGCTTTGCCAGTCGACGAATGCACCGTATTATTGTGCGCATATTCAAGCATAGGCAAATAATGTTCCCACTTGCCCTTATTATCTGATACATAGCATTTCAGCAATATAAGACGGTAGAATTAGCCTCTTCTGACTGTCCATCAGTTCGTGGATGAAACGAAGACGAGAATTTGAGCGTAGTGCCCATGTTCTTAAACAATCCTCTCCGGAACAAAACTAGTCATGCGAGGATCACGATCACTAATTGATTGTGGCATACCATGGTACTTAAACACATTGTACATAAACAAGCGTGCCATCTGATCAGATTTTATCTTCTTCTTGATAGGGATAAAATGGGCCTCCTTGCTGAACCTGCAGATAATCGTCCATATACCATCATTCCCTATTGGCGTCCTTGTAAGATCAAAGATAAAGTCCATAGCAACGCTTTCCCATGGCTTATCCAGAATCGGCAGTGGTTGTAACAGCCCTGGTGCCTTTCGCCAAACAAACTTGACCTTTGGCAAATCACGCATGCTCGCACAAAGGCATCCACATCTCTCCTTAAGGTAGGCCAATAGATGAATGTCTCTACCGCTTTAACTGTCGCATCAATACCACGATGCCTTGCATACCGTGGGACATGACTCTCTTCCATGACCTTACGTCGCAATGGCCTAGTGACACAAAGTCTGCAATGCATCATCATAAAACCATCTCTAAGGAGATAGTGCTCATGATGTTGCCCCTCTTGCAACTGTTCAAAGATCCTTGCAAACTCTTCATCAATAGTATGTTGTTCCTTCATGTCATCTAACTCATGATGATAAGAAATTGACATAGGTGAAATCTGTGGCTTTCTTGATAACGCATCAGCACAACATTCTTCTTGCTTTCCACATGCATAATCTAGAAGTGGAACATAGAAAGAATGTTTGCCCATCACATATGCTTTTCGGATAACTTTAACTGTGTCAAGAAGTATCGCAAGGTCTAATGATCTGTTTGGACAGCAAAATCAACACCCAAGAGGTAGTGCTTCCAGCTAGAAAGCGCATGAATCACGGCCAAGAGCTCTCTCTCATAGACTTGTATAGTCTTCTCTGGCCCTTGCAAAATTCGGCTTTCATAAGCTACTACCCGTCCGTCTTGCATTAGCACTGCTCCGATGCTACTGCCACACGCGTCACACTGGAGCACAAATGACTTCCTGAGATCTGGCAAAACAATTACTGAATCTGAAGTCAACTTTTTCTTTAAGAGATTGAAAGCTGAAATCTCTTTTTGGGTCCATCTGAAAGTGACCTCTTTCTTTTGCAATGCGTGAAGAGGTGATGCTATCTCTGCAAAATTCCTAATGAACCTTCTATAGTAGGAACACAATCCCAAGAAGCTTCTGACATCGTGGACAGTCTTCGAGTCTGGCCATTTCTTAATAGCTTCGACCTTTGTGGGATCCATTTTGACACCATCCTTTGAGAGACTAAGGCCAAGAAAGTGGACCTCTTCCAAGAAGAATTCACTTTTCTTAGGATTAACAAGTAACCTGTGACTGCGTAGCTCTTCGAACACAATGGTCAAGTGACGCCTATGCTCCTCTTCATTCTTCGAATAGATTATCATGTCATTGAAAAACATCCCAACAAACTGTTGATGCGAGCGGAAAATCCGGTCCATCATTCTGTTGAACGTGGCAAGAGCATTTGTTAGCCCAAATGACATCACTAGAAACCCATAAAGACCAAAACGCAGTCTTCTGTACATCCTCTAGCCTTATCCGAATCTGATGGTAGCCACTCTTAAGGTCTATCCTGGTGAAAATTGCAACACCCTCTAAACGATCGAGAATATCATCAATTCTAGGAATAGGAAACCTATTCTTGAAGGTATTCTTGTTCAACGCACGGTAATCGATACACATGCGCCATGAGCCATCCTTCTTCTGCACTAGGAGCACTGGGGAGCAAAAAGGTGAAGAACTAGGCTAGATCAGCCCCTTCTCTAATAACTCCTCAACCTGGCCCATAATCTCTTTCTACTACGCCGCACTAACCCTATAGGGAGGTCTATTTGGTGGGCTACACCCTGGCACCAAATCTATCCGATGGTCCTCAGGTCTCTCTGGCGGCAATTGTGACGGTAATGAATCAGAGAAACAGTCACTGAACTTTTGCAAAAATGTTGACCTTTCTTTATCTAACACGGATAAATTTGTCTGATCATTATCTGAGACATCACGTGCAAAAATCAAAGTACACAGAAAGATGATTCTTTCTTACAGAAGTGATGCAAAAGCAGATACAATAGGGACAGACTCCCTCTTATGTCCCGCTCACAGGAGAGGGCATCTAGCCCAGATGCCGTCGGGATGTGCGTCCAGTGTCCGGGCAAACGTAGTGTGAACCCGGCCAGTGTGGCCGGCCATTATTATAAAAGGGAGGCCAAGGCCTCATTTACAGTTATCGACCCCCACTGGCAGAGTGCCAGTGGTTAGCCCGCGAGGCTAGGAGTGCGCGAGGTCACCTCGAGGAGGTGAGGCCAGGTAGTATGGGACACTCGGTCTTACAGGTGCACGCCTACGTCCTCGGACGCTGGCCCGAGCACGGGGGAGCTGCCGGATGATGGCTATGGTCGGGTGGTTCGTTCGACGCGTATCTGTAGGCGGTCTGTGTAGCCGGGAGATCTCCGCGTTCATTTCATGGTATCAGAGCCGGCTTGGCTGCACAAGAGACTGTGTGCACACCTACGGATAAGTTCGAGTCGGATAGTCTTTGTTTCATGCAATTTCGACGAAATGGTTATTTGATTAATCATTTTTCTTCTCATAAGTGTGGGTGCAGGTGAAATTTAAAGTGCGTTTTGCTGATTTTTGATAAATTTCAGCAATTTAGCGGGCAAAAAAGATGGGAAGTGCAAGTTCTTCATCACATCTACTGATTTTCGACAAAAATTAGTGAATTTCTTATTGAATCGATAATTTTAGCTTAAAATTCAGCATATGGTATACTTTCGAATCTCTCTGTAAATCCCTCTCTCTGTAAGTCTCTATGTGCGAAGCATAGAGAGAGAGAGAGAGAGAGAGAGAGAGAGAGAGAGAGAGAGAGATACCTGTCTGTGTGTGCTTCTTTCGTTCTGCAGGGAAACAATACAAGGCTCTTGAGTCCTTGCGTTGCAAGAGAGAGAGAGAGAGAGAGGGAGTTTGCGCAAGAAGAAAGAGAGAGCCAGCGTGGCCTCTCTCACGTGGGTTGCACAAGCGGGCACGAGCCCCTTCCTCTCCACGCGTCGCCTCTTCCTGAAACGGCGTGCGATTTTTTTTATCGTTCGCTACCGTGCGTTGGGTTTTTATAACCCACTTAAGAGGTTATTTAAGTGACCCCTTTTATTTTAAAAGGGCCAGGATTCTTAAGGATTCTTAAGTATTTTTTAATAATTATGAAACCTGCATACTATTAAAAAAGACTCTTACAGAGAGTAAGTTTATTGCCAGAAGACCTCAGTTTTCAGCCCTCTGCTTCTCTCCCACCACTCCTTTCTCTCACCTGCTCGCGCTGCCGCCATCACCTGCTCACCTTCAGACGCTCACGCCGACGCGTGGAGCTCCTCGAACTTCACTTTTTTGCGACCAAAAAGTGCAGAAAAGGCTCGGTTTCGCATGAAAATTCCAGTTTTTCACACACTTCGCCATGGATTCCTCCAGCTCAAATGTGCAGCGTGACAACGCGCCAGGTAACATCCAAATTCCATTCACGCATGCTCTTTACACATGGATTACAAGCACTTTCCAGAGTTTCGACGAGCGTGTTACCGCTCTGGAAAAAGCGAATGTTCAGACGAACCTTCGCTTGGACGAACCTTCGCTTGGCCTCTCTCGAAGGGGCCGTACAAGGGCTCACTTCACGACTTTCCACTCTCGAAAATATGGCTCAGTCGACGATTGCGCGTATTTCCGAGGGGGAAACCCATCTACAGCAATTGCGGATGCAGATTGCTGCTTTTGGGCGTTCGCAAGGTGGTCCGACTGCCACAATTCCGTACAAAACTACAAATTTCTCAGGTGAAGAGGAGTGGTGTACGAAATTGGCCGTAAATAACTGGCTGCATCAGTGGACCACATACTTTGATCTCCATGGGGAGCATGATGACTGGAGGATTCGGACTATACCTCTCTATCTACGCAGTAATGCGCTTACCTGGTGGCGTGACATGACAGAGAAGCCTACGACGTGGGCTGACTTTTGTGTGAAATTCAAAAGGGATTTCGCCAAAATGGACCCTTTCAAAGCTTATGCCAAACTGCAGAGTCTTTCGATGAAAACTCTGTCTTTTAATAAATATACGACACCTTTCAAAGAGGCGCTCACCTTCTGTAAGGTGGATTCAACGCACGCTGTGCACATGTATCTGATAAGATTGCATGAGGGCTACTGTCGGGCCTTAATTAAGGATAAACCCCCGACTGACGTCGAGGATGCAGTGGCAAAGGCCAGGACGTTCCATTTCATAAATGGAGCGAATTATGAGAAGAAAGAACTGCAGACCATCAATCCGGTGAGGGTGCTTCGAGGAAGCGACCTTGATTCCAGCATAAGTCCAAATCACCGCCGAGATCTTCTCAGGAGAAGAAGAAAGCCAAAAATGCTTCAGTTGCTGATGCAGTGAAGAAAGGGGCTTGCTTCAGATGTGGCCAAACGGGTCACCAAATCAAGGATTGCCCCAAGAAGAAGAAGACGCAGAAACCGCAAGGCCGTCCTTCGGTTCAAATCCACGAGATCTCAGGTAACTCTGATGGTGTTCAAGTTGAAATCCATCATTTAGCGCATAGTTCATGCACTAATTAGACTTTTAGCACCAAAGTGTTTGATAAGCACGATCTTCTCCGTTTCCCCGGAAAGATCAATGGTCACGACATGACCGTACTCCTTGATAATGGAAGCTCACACAATTTTGTGGATGCAAAATTGGTGCAAAAACTGAGCTTGCGGACACGGGACAGTGACCATAAGTATCGCGTGAAGATGGCTCGTGGCGTGGATACGAATGTATGGAATCGGATGGTTCCAGACTTGTCGCTCGAGCTAGCTGATTACAAAAAGAACTTGGATTTCCACATCATGCGCCTGGACAGAGCAGATGTTATTTTAGGAATTCCATGGTTTTATGATAAACAAGACTCATTGTATTCAGACTATGTAAATCACTCTCTTGTTTTTGTTAAGCAGAGCATGCCTCATGTATCTGTGTCGCTTTCTAATGAAGTCTGTAAATAATGATTTTGCAATACCAGTTGTTACTGCTTTGGAAATGTATAAAGAAATAAAGTCTTCTGATGTTGACTTCTATCAATGTGTACCATCTGCTTGGTTTGATTCATTAGTGCTTGGTCTTCTGTCACTGAATTTTGTAACAATGTTTTATGTTCTTCTGTGGAACTTGGGGATTCCGACGAATCCAACCTTACTCGAGAAATCATGACTGATTTCAAGGATGTTTTTCCTGATGATCTACCTCCTGGCTTGCCACATTCGAGAGGAGTAGATCATAGCATTGAGTTAGTGGCTGGTAGTCAGCCCTTCTCAAAGCAACCCTATCGGTTTAGTAAAACCGAGGAGGACGAGATTCAGCAACAGCTGAAGCATTATCTTGACAAAGGTTTTGTTCGGCCTAGCAAATCCCCGTGGGGAGCACCAGTGTTACTTTCTCGAAAGAAGGATAACACTATGCGCTTCTGCATGGATTACAAGGGGTTCAATAAGCTCACTGTCAACAATAAGTATCACCTTCCACGCATGAACGATCTGATAGATCGGCTCCATGGAGCGTTGCATTTTACGAAGATAGACCTGTGATCGGGTTATCATCAGATACGGATCAAACTGGAAGATATTCCTAAGACAGGCTTCCATACGCGTTATGGTCACTACGAGTTTTTGGTCTTGCCTTTTGGTTTGGCCAATGCTCCAGCCACGTTCCAGCAGATGATGAATGATCAGCTGAGACCATTTTTAAGCAACCTCGTTGTTGTATTTCTCGATGATATCTTGATCTACAGCCAAAGTTTGTCTGAGCACCTAGTGCATATACGCACTGTTCTCGAAGTAGTGAGAACTGAGAAGCTTTACGCTAAGGCTTCTAAGTGTGAATTCTTTAAGAAAGAGCTTTTGTACTTGGGTCACATCATTACTCACGATGGAATTCGCGTTGACCCTAAAAAGTTGAATAAAGTGCGAAATTGGCCCATTCTGAAGAATGTACGCCAAGTAAAGGGCTTTACTGGATTCTTTCGCAAGTTTATCAAGGATTACTCTAAAGTTGTTGCCTCGCTTACGCAACTTTTAAAAGGAGGGGTGAAAGGGCCGAAGACTTCGGGTCCTCATTGTAAAGGTAATCCCCCTGTTGTCTGGAATGAGCGTCTCGACGAGAGCTTTCGGACACTAAAGCACTTGGTGACTACTGCGCCAATATTACACATTGTGGATCCTAGCAAACCGTTTGTGGTTGAAACGGATGCTAGTGATTATGCTATTGGTGCGGCATTATATCAGGATGGACGTCTTGTTGCGTTTGAAAGTAAGAAGGTTTCTGACGCTGAGATGCGTTATCCAACGAATGAAAAGGAGCTTTACATTGTAGTCCACGCCCTGAGGAAATGGCGGCACTACTTGTATGGCTCTACGTTTGCTGCATAGACAGATCATCATTCCTTGCGCTATATATGTGATTAGGGTGATCTCAGAGGCCGGAAGGCAAGATGGGTTGAGCTTATGCAAGAGTTTGACTTTGAGATCCGTTATAGAAAAGGATCCAGCAATCGAGTTGCCAATGCACTCAGTAGGATTCCCAAGGTTAATGCCTTGTCTCTGGTTGAAATCTCGACGGATTTTCATCTCTCTCTCCGAGGGCTATGTCATTCCGATGGCCATTTTAGCAAGATATGCACAAGGTCGAAGAGGGGCATGACTCGCATACAGGCTTGGGTGGTCCGGAGACCCAAGTGAGTCGTGTTGGAGAGACGAGACAACGACAATATTCCATTAGAGGTGGACTATTGTTCAGAAATGGTAAAGTCTGCGTGCCGAAAATCGATGAGATTCGACAAAGGATTTTGTGCGAATGCCACGATGTTCCTAGCGCTGGGCACCCAGGCATCCAGAGAACTTTGGCTTTGGTCAAGCGATATTTCTATTGGCCAAGAATGCGCTCTTACATAGAGAGCTATGTGAAGAGATGCGCTCAGTGTCATGTCAATAAGACAGAGCTCCTTAGGAAAGTTGACCTACTACATCCATTGGAAATCCCAGATGCCAAGTGGCAGAGTATTTCCATGGACTTCATCATTGGTTTGCCAAATACTAGTCGGGGCAATGACGCTATTTGGGTTGTGGTCGATAGACTCACAAAAATGGCGAAGTTTATACCAACGAAGTGGACAGTAAATAGCCATGAGTTGGCGGTTTTATTTGTCCATCAGCTTTATAAGCTGTATGGTCTCCCAAAAGATATCGTCAGTGATCGAGATACTAAGTTCACTGGCCGATTTTGGCGAGATGTCTTTGCTCACCTTCAGACGAAGTTGAGTATGTCGTCTTCTAACCATCCTGAGTCCGACGGATAAACTGAGAGGTTGAATCAGACATTAGAGGACATGTTGAGAGCCTATGTCTCTCACAGGCAGTCTGACTGGGAAAGGTATCTTCCACAATTAGAGTTTGCCTATAATAGTAGCAAGCATTCTGCTACTGGATTTAGCCCATTCATGCTGATGTATGGATTCGAGCCTAAATCCCCAATTGCTATTGGCTTAGAGAAAGTCAAGGAACGCCAAGCTCTTGATTTCCTGTATGACATGCAGGAAATGCTCGAATTGGCTAAGGATAGTATAAGAACAGCTCGTGATCGAGTCACTACTTATGCTAATCAAAAGAGATCTCCAAGGACTCTAGATGTGGGACAATGGGTCTATCTGAAGATACCCAAGGATTCCAAGACTATGCAAACAGGAAAGCATTATAAGCTGTCAACTAGATATTGTGGTCCGTTCTTGATCACAAAGAAAATTGGCCAAGTTGCCTACAAACTGGCTCTTCCCTTGGATGTTAGTGTACATCCAGTGTTTCATGCCAGCCGCCTTGAGTGAAATTGGGCGAAGCCGACGTTGTTGTGCCTATCGAGGAAAATGCATGGCAAGATATGCAAACTGAGTATATTCCTCGAGAACCAGAAGCAGTTCTAGATCATCGTACCCGTCATTCGCGCCAAAAGGCTTATGACGAGTACTTAATTAAATGGAAGGGTCAATCTGAAAGGTTTGCTACTTGGGAACCTGTTAGAGCTTTAAAGACTCAGTATCCCCACTTCATTGATGAGGACATCAATGGTTCTTAAGGGGGGAAGTATGTTATGTCCCACTCACAGGAGAGGGAATCTAGCCCAAATGCCGTCAGGATGGGCGTCCAGTGTCCGGGCGGACGTAGTGTGAACCCGCCCAATGTGGTCGGCCATTATTATAAAAGGGAGACCAAGGCCTCATTTACAGTTATCGACCCCCAATGGTTGGCAGAGTGCCAGTGGTTAGCCCGCGAGGCTAGAGGTGCACGAGGTCACCTCGAGGAGGTGAGGCCGGGTGGTATGGGACGCTCGGTCTTACAGGTGCACGCCTACGTCCTCGAACGCTGGCCCCAACACGGGGGAGCTGCCGGATGGTGGCTATGGTCGGGTGGTTCGTCCGACGCATCTGTAGGCGGTCTGTGTAGCCGGGAGACCCATTCTCCGCCTTCGTTTCACTCCCCTTTGAGCTTTACATCCAAAACATGAGTTTTGCCCCTATGCTGAAGGGTGATCGTCTTGCCGAAGGCATCCAGCACACCATGTATTCTGAACATCCACAGAATTCCAAGTAGCGCGTCGCACCCTTCCAATGGCATGATATAAAATTCTTCTTTGTCCACATCTGACTGGATAGGCAGACGCAACTTTCCAATAATGGGAGTAACACACTCTGAGTGGCCAGGACATGCCAACCCTGCTTGTGTTGTGTATCCCATTTCTTCAGCTCTGATGCCTAGCTTCATAGCTATCTCTGGTGAGATAAAGTTGGCTTTGGTACCTGGATCAAAGAAGATGAGTGTCGTCTGATCCCTAACTTTACTCCATGCCTTGCATAACTCACTGGCATCTGTATTGGGCCTATCACCCACCATATCTTGCACCAAACCTGCCGTGGGTTTAGGCTTCTTGCCTTTCTGGTCCTCTTTATCATCTGAGTCAACTGGTCTTTTCCTTTGTGGACAATTGGTAGCAAAGTGACCAGGCTGCTCGCATATAAAGCATTTATTTTCAGCCATTAGGACCTTCTTTTACTTGAGCGACTTGCGCACAAAAGGCTTCCTTTCCTGTTTCTTTGTCTGCACTCCAGAAGTCCCGGCTAAATCCTCGTCTTTGGTGGCCTTTTCTGTCCCCTGTGACGCTTCAGGAGCCGTTTTCACAAAGGGCTTCTTTGCTGAATTTTTCTTCTGTTGCCTTCCTTTTTCGTTGCTCGGAAACCCACTGTCCTCTCCTCTCAACAAGGCAAGACCAGTGTTAGCAACTCCATAAGCTGAGTGAGGGTAGCCACTTTGTTCTTGGTACAGTAATCGCGAAGCCCTTTAGGCAGCCCACAACAGTACTTCTCTATCTGCTTTGTCAATGGCACAAATCTGTAAGAGGTCACTGAGAGTAACGCTTTACAAAACCTCCGGTTGTACTCCAGCAAGCTCTTGCATGTAGCCGAAGTAAGTTGGTGCCAATCTGTCATGACGTCAGCTTCAGATTCATTTGACAGCCAAGCAGATGCAAACATTTGCTTGAAGTAAACCCAAGTGGCGGGTGCCTGTCCTTGCATTAACAATGTCGTCCACCATGTAAGCGCATTGTCCTTTAAGAAAGTGGCAGCTTTCCTGACCTTAGAGGCCTCTGTAGAATTCCCTCCTGCATAAGCTGTATCAAACTACTGGAGGAAAGTGAGACTTTTGCTTTATCCTCTAAGCCACTAAAAGTGTTGAACTTTACAATTGCACCACCTTCTTTGTAAGCTTTCGGCTTCTCCAGTGCCCCTAAATTGTCATACGGAATAGTCTGCAACATGGGCACTGTAGTAGGCATCATCAGCACATCTTGGCCATTAATATTTTGTGTCAGAGGTGTAATATCTGGCTGCTGTCCAAAAAAACCATCCATGCCAAAATGACCCTGTGGCACCCCAAACTGGTCCTAGTTGCACTGAAAACCTTGATGCATGCCGATAGTACCATACATGGGGTTTGGCATCATGCCTTGCATACCCCCAAACATTGTTCCTGGCATGTACAGCTGACTTCCAGGCGCATAACCAGCCATACTCAGGAACACTGATCCACCCTCGAAATACCCAGGATGTACCGTGGGTGGCGGAAAAACTGGGTGCATTGCCCGGTAACCAGTTCCCTGTCCATTCAAGACAGCATGCGGGCTCTGAAAGGTGGCAGGCTGAACTTGCATAACCTGTGGAACAGGCGTTCTAGCCACCTGTTCAAGCATCGGACAAAACCTGTTTTGGAGCCCTTGACTCTGCAACATGCGAGTGTTCCCTATCCTACTGAGTCGCATGAAGTACTTCGGCTTGAGCCTCAACAAGCTCTGTACGCGGTGTAGGTTGCCTATTTTGTTGTTGCACTAGTGGCGCTTGCAAGAACTCCATAAACCTTGGGTTTTGCAAAAACACATTCATCGCGGCAACTAACTGAGTCTTGAACGCATCATCCTCAAGTTGCCCAGTCACAAAGCCTTGTACTACTGGAGGGACATTCACATCAACAGGAGGTACACTCTGACGTGGCCGTGAGCTCTCGCCAATCTCAAAGACCATAGGAGTTTCCTGCATGTCCTTCGAAGAGGAACCCTCTTCCATAACGCCCTTCCCTTTGACGGCCATAGTGTAATCCCGCGTTCCTGTACTCTGTGTCTTTACCCAAAACAATCGAGGCTCACTTCTTGAGGAAAAAGTGATTGATATCCCGGCAACGGAACCTTGAAACCGGCCCGTGGGGCGGTAGGCTTTGGCTTTCACCCGAAATTCTTTACCTTAGACACACACATAAAGAGCGTGCAAAGGAAACTTGTGCCGGGAATTAACACTTAAGCACACACACGGCTCGGAAGCTAGAATGCTCCGAGCAGACGCCGACAACCTGTAGGCCTCAAAATTGGCGCCCCTTTCGATATTTCTTTATACTTTGAGAGGGTAAATTACAAAGTAGAGTCCTGGGAATCCTTTACCTGTATCCCGCTAGATACCACCTGTTTTGGCCAAATTTCAGCAGCATAACAACCCCAAAACTAGCTCGAAACCAATTCCCCTGCTAGAACTCACTTCCACTCTCATAAACCCTCTGATTCCTGCCCAAAAACAGTAAATTCAGCACGCTGTATTTACTGGTTTTTGCCCTGTTTTCAGCCCCAAACAGTCCCTTGTTTGTCCTCTGCCAATGGGGCACAATTCCCAATGGTTTTGGTGTCCGTATGTCTGAAAAACAGTCAATTTACAGCGCATACACAGGGCTAAAAACGCACTTGTACGGTGAGGTTATGACCCTCACCGGTGCCCGCTTTGGAGTAGCAGTTAGCTACCCCTGTTCCTACTCGGGGAGGCTCTTGCCTCAGCACAAAAGCATGAAACCACACAGTTGTACATCAGTCAAATGAAGAGCCCTCTTGTGGGGCATCACATAACTGCACGTAGGGGGGAGAGAGAGCAGTGTGTAGTGTGCAGGGCATCACTCCTAGCACCACACTGTACATGAGAGGGAAAGAAAGCACTCCATAGTTGTTAACCTATGATAGAGAACTTCAAAATTAGCCTCCCAGCTATAAATTCATCGCTACCTTCTCTTGCATGAGGAAAATGCACAGAAATGTGCCACTTGGCATGATTACACGCATTTTCCCATTTCGGGATTGCCGCCTAAAAATCTCCCAATTGGTTGCCCAGTTGACTTCGCGACAGAGTTGTAAAATGTTCCCCTTGTCATTCCGAAGCTAATGACGCGAACACATTTCACAGCGCAAAATAGCAGCTCCCTAGATTTTAAGAGATGCTTCCATTGAGCTCCCATTGGTCATCCGACCATCTATCCTCATTGGGACCTAGAATCCTCATAGTGGTATCACAGCAAATTTTTTCCCGGGACCTGAAGGTTGTGAGCCTCTCACCCTCGCCGCTACCTCTCCCCCCCTTCCCGGAGTTGCATGGAAGCAGCAAAAAGATGGACAATATCTACTTCATTATGAGGTAATCTTCTCTTCTACATATATATAAAGTCAAGCAGAAGACAAAGTTGGGTGTTGCGGCATACCAGCTACACTCCTGGAGTAAGCCTATCCAGCAGGAAGTGACTCTTCGCGTGGATGAATTGTGACTTTTCCCATGAAGAGTCGCCCCCCCCTCCCCCTTGCGCATCTGACGCGAGCACGTGCATTCCGACCGTCCCTTCACCCGGCAACACACACAGTGCAGCCCACGTTGGCAGCGTTCGGCATTTTCCAACGCAACGTATCGGTTTTACAAAGCCAGCACTGGTGATTATTAAACATTGGCCACCAATTAAAATTTTAAAGGAATTGGCCGGCCGCCCAAAAAGTTTAAGTGGGCACCCATTGGGTACCAAACATTAAAAAAAATAAAGTATAGGCCACCAACGGCAACCAGCGAAACAGCCAGCGCAATGAGAATTCGGCACCAGCATGAGCAAATACTGCCGCCCCGTCTTCTGCCAATTTTCCGAGCTACACAGTCTCGCCTTCGCCTGGTGCGCACGCGGGATTGTTGGCCATCATGGCCGACGATGCTTTCGACGTTCCAATCCCCTATCTCTCGTACATAGACGAGTTTCCCGATGCAATTTTGCTAGCACACCCGCTCCCGACACTCGAGGTAATTCTTACTTTGGATACTCCAGAGCCCGAACAAATGGCCGTACCTCATCGGAGGTCATTATTATTCCGCATTCTCCAGAACCCGTCCCTGCATCTGTTCCCGTATCACAGGCCGTGTCGGTCCAACAGGATTATTTACTTTACGTCATCCACTGCCACGAGACATAGTTCCAAACTTTGGTGGTGTGGCATATTTTTCTCACCCGTGACTCTCAGCACCTTCAGCATTACGAGTTTATCAATGGGTACTACCCCCGTCTTGCATACTCACTGGCAGAGTGCAGAGTGGACGTTGTTATATCCCTCCAGCCCCTAGTACGTGTTCACAGCGAGTTACGCATTCCGGAGTACACACCTCAGTCGCCCGCTCCAGCAGAAACACCTCCAGTGGAAGAGATAGAGGATCTCGAGGATTCTGACTTCGATTCCGACTTTCTACATAGCTTGGCGAATCGTTAGAACCAGCTTCTCTTGTCCACATGCCTCATACTTCTTCAGAGTCTCCTCGATACTCTCTTTGAGGCAAAACCATGTCCCAAGCAAAAGAAGATGACCAGCAGGCACCGATTTTTCTCTCCTCAAGGAACAAATGGAAGCCACAACAAGTCTTGCTTCCCTCAACACTCGTTTGGAGCAGATACGACAGACACACACTTCTTCTCGAGCAAACCCTTCTGCTGCTACACCCTCTTCTTCAGAAGCTTCAATGGATGCACACGAAGACAAACCAGATCCTACAGCAAAAGTAGACAATCATGAATTATAGCTTCTTTATAAAAATTTAATTCCGCACAGAAAAAGAAGCTCAATGTTAAGCTGCTAGAACCATACAATGGTCGCCGCAACAAGCGCGTGCTAGACCAGTGGATATTTAAGATGGAGGTCTACCTGTCCAATACGGACTTGGTGGAAAGTAAGAAAGTTGCATTAGCCAGTTCTTTATTGAAAGACACAGCATTCCTATGGTGGCAATGCAGAGTTGCATACGATAAAAACACTCCTTCATGGGACAAATTCCGGCGCTCCACTCGCAAAGCATTTGAACCTGCGAATGCAGACTTTCATGCCTGGTCTGCTCTCCGCCGCCTGAACCAAACAGGTTCCTTGGCCGCGTATACCACAGAGTTCCAAAGGCTAACTCTGGAGATAGAGACCCTCACTTCCTCGGATATACTACATAGTTTTATCAACGGACTAGAACCCAACCTAAAGGATGATGTGCAAAAGTTTAAACCAACTACACTGGATGCTGCCATTGCTTATGTCGAACGGCTTGGAGATAATCGTCGTCCAACACAGACCTCATTTATGGACAATCAATCTTCAACCAGAGGCCGCTTTCCTCAACGTGGTCACCCAAGCAACTTTAATCCTAATCGGCGCTCACTACAGCAGCCTCACTCTTCTAGACAACAATTTTCTAGACAGCAATCTTTTCCGCCTCGGTTCTCTGGACAAGCAGCAGCTTCATATAACGGAATCGAGGACAGTTTCGGCAGCATGACCGCCAACATAATGGCCGTCGTAATGGTTCGGTAGAGCAACAAGCCTCTTCATCGGTTCCCTCCACCTCTCAGTCCAGCAGCACAAGATTGTGCACAATTTGTGGTGGATCACATAGGTGGTATGTATGCCCGAAGCGTCCAAACCCTTCAAATATACGGCAAAATTCAAATATGGAGTCATGCACAGATTCAGAACACTGTCCACCTCCTATAAAGAACAAAGGCAAACAAGCAGTTCGTGCGATTAGAGTATCCAAAGTGGTTAGCGCCTTAATGCTAAATGCCCACAATCGCACCTCAGTGCCTATTGATCTTTCTAACCAGGTGCTCAGTCTTCTTGGTTTCATTGGTCAACATCCAATCAATGTGCTCATAGATAGTGGATGTTCCACAAATTTTGTCAGCACTTCTTTAGTCAGTAAGCTTCACCTACCAACCCAACAGAGTGTGGAAGCTTTTCAAGTGGAACTTGCAAATGGTTCATTTTTGAACTGCAACAGGAAACTTCAACAGTTACAATTTCAAATTCAGGATAACCCGGATCAGTTAAGCTTTGCAGTAATGCCCTTATCGCACTACGACATGATTCTTGGTCAATCTTGGCTATATCAGTATGATCCTGTCATCAGTTTCAGAGATCATTCCATTCGGCTTTATCATGATCATCGAGAAGTGGAACTTCATGGGCAAAGCCTTGATTATGTTGCGAGAAAAAGAAGCACAAACGGAAGAAACCTTAAAATCCTCAACATCACCCACTGCTTACTTGCAACAGCCCTTCTTTAAACCATTCGTGGACTTATTTCCTGATGAGCTCCCAACTACATTACCTCCTCGTCGTCCTGTGGATCATACAATCGATTTGATTCCCAGACAACCTCCTCCAGTTCGAGCTCCTTATCGCGTTTCATATTCAAAATCTCAAGAAATTCAGCGACAATTGGAAGATTATTTGGATAAAAGTCATATCCGTCCCAGCAAAAGTCCTTTTGGCGCTCCAGTCTTATTGGTAAAAAAGAAGGATGGCTCCATGCGTCTTTGCATTGATTATCGTGCTCTCAATAAGCCGACGATAAAAAACAAATTTCCTTTACCTCGCATCGATAAACTCTTTGATCAACTATTGGGTTCAAGAGTCTATTCCAAGATCGATCTGAAGTCAAGTTATCACCAGATTCGCATTAGAATTGGCGATGAATACAAAACAGCTTTTCGGACAAAGTATGGTCATTATGAATTTTTGGTTATTCCTTTTGGGTTAACCAATGCCCCAGCAACCTTCATGACCTTAATAAATGAAATTTTTGGCCCTTATTTGGATAAATTTCTGATTGTGTACCTCGATGACATCCTTGTCTTCAATAAAACCATGGCAGATCACAAAGAACACTTGCAGATTGTCTTTGAGACATTACGTACAAATGTGTTGTACATCAACAAAAAGAAAAGCGAGTTTTTCAAGGATCATGTGGAATACCTTGGACATTGATTTCTGCTACAGGGATTGTCGTGGATCCAAAGAAGATTAAGGTCATTATTGATTGGCCTTTACCTCTCACTATTACAGATGTGCGATCTTTCTTGGGTCTTGCTAATTTTTATCACACCAAAGTCAATAAGTTCTCAGATATTGCTTCTCCTCTAACGTAATTGACAAAGAAGGATAAGCTACATTGGACTCCTAAAGTAGAAAAGTCTTTCAATGAACTCAAGCATGCTTTGACGACAACACCTGTCTTAGCAATTGCAGATCCTACTCAACCATTTGACGTGATGACCGATGCTTCTGATCAAGCATCAGGTGGTGTTCTTATGCAAAATGATCGTGTCATTGCTTTTGACAGTCGAAAATTTTCAGCAATACAAAGACGATACCCAGTATATGATAAGGAATTCTTGGCTATCGTACATGCTTACCGCACTTAGAAACATTACCTTCTTGGCGCAAATTCAGTGGTTAAAACAGATCATCAGTCTTTAACGTATATTTTTACTCAACCAGTGACTAATCCTCGTCAAGGAAGATGGGTTGAATTTTTGGCAAATTTTCACATCTTGATTCAGTATATACCTGGTCTACAAAATGTGGTGGCAGATGCTTTGAGCCGCATGCCTCAAGCAACCAATTTTGCCATAACAAATGTGCAGATGGAAATTCCTGCGTGTTTCAAGAATGAATATTTGACAGACTAACTTTGGAGATGTTTTTCGAGCCCTCAAATCTCTAAGTCCCACTCCGTCAGAGATGAATATGTTTGCAGCATATACAATAGTGGATGAGTTAATCTACTACATGGATCGTATTTGTGTTCCACACAAAGGCTCCTTGAGGAAGATTTTGATACATGAAGTACCTTTTGCTGCACATCCTCGAATTAACAAAACATATCGGCTTTTGTCACTAACATATTTTTGGTCGGAGATGCAAGCAGATGTTATTAAGTTTGTGAAAGCTTGTCACTCGTGTCAGATCATGAAAGCTTCTCGACAGTTACCTCAAGGTTTACTTCAACCTTTACCGGTGCGTAACGAAAGATGGGAAAGTATCA
Source organism: Adiantum capillus-veneris (assembly GCF_014529385.1). Taxonomy (NCBI): domain Eukaryota; kingdom Viridiplantae; phylum Streptophyta; class Polypodiopsida; order Polypodiales; family Pteridaceae; genus Adiantum; species Adiantum capillus-veneris. The sequence goes on from NC_140934.1 coordinate 12,168,203, forward strand.
GCATGGATTTTGCCTCGATACCCTAAAGGCAATGCTCAAATTCTTGTGGTAGTTGATCGATTTTCCAAAATGGCGCATTTTATACCTTGCAAGAAAACAGTTTCTGCTCCGGATGTTGGAACACTGTTCGTACAACATATTTTCAGATTGCATGGATTACCAAAATCCATCATATACGATAGAGATCCAAAGTTTAGAGGACATTTCTAGACATCACTATTCAAGTCTCTTGGAACCAATCTATTGTTCAGTTCAGCCTACCATCCTCAAACAGATGGTCAAACAGAAAGAGTGAACCAAATTTTAGAAGAGATGCTTCGACATTACAATCAGACTCAATTGGCATCTTCGGAGGATTATTTGCCACTTGTGGAGTTTGCTTATGATAACTCTCCTCATTCGGTAACTCGAATGACACCATTTCAAGCAGCATATGGACATACTGCTCTTGTGCCTACGAACTTTGTTCTTCAACACAAAGTAGCGTTAGCAGATCAATTGGTTCAAGAAATACAAGATGTCCTTCTACATATTCGAGATAAATTGCTACATGTTCAACAAAGTTATCAGAAGCAGGCAAATAAACATCGTCGATATGCAGAATTTAAAGAAGGTGCCTTGCTCTTATTGTATGTAGCACCTCATCGCTACAAAACAGTGAAGTTATCTTCCCAAAATTGCAACCTCGCTTCTATGGACCTTTCAAGATCATCAAAAAGAATTCACTTCTCAGCTACAAGTTGGAACTTCCGCCTTCATGGGGAAAAATTCATCCAACTTTTCACATTTCCTGGCTCAAACAGTATATTCAAGGAGATTCGCCTTTTGCAGACTTATCTTCTTATGTGCAAGAAATTGAAGATGAACACATTATTCTTGTCCCAGAAAAGATTCTCAATGTTCGTCAAAAAGAAACTAGACAAAAGACCATAACTCAATTTCTTGTTAAGTGGATGGACTTAGATGAGTCAGATTCTACTTGGCAAACTAATAAAGAAATGCAACAATACCCTCACCTCCTCCAAGAATTCTTCGACAAACGGCAGACTTTCATTTGACACCAGGATTTTATTTTAAGAGGGAGGGAATGTCACATTTGTGACTTAACTACATTACAATACTTACTCATGATGCGGATATGCGAAGTGCCATGCCAAGGAGGACCCCTGCGCTTGGATGGTCACACCCCTTCGCCCAAGACACGTGCCTCTTCGCCAAAAGCCACACTCCTTCGACAACTGGTCACACCCCTTCGCTCTACGGGTGCCACTCTTCGCCCAATGGTTGCAGCTCTTCGCCGAAAGGATGTGTCTTTACATCTAAAGTCATGTCTCTTCACCAAGAGATGTGTCTTTTCATTTATGTCTCTTCGTCTCCTATATAAAGAGCCCTTGTATCACACTTTCAATAAATCAATCAAACACAAAGTCTTCTCAGTCTTTCTTTGAGTTCAATTCAGTTTCTTAAGTCTTAATCATGAGTTTAAGTACTTAATAAAGGATTAGTTGTCACAAAGTGATGACATGGCTACGGACAACAAAAACCCTAATTTCTGCCAGAAACCCTAAAATTCCTGCAAACCCTAATTTCTGCCAAAAACCCTAATTTCCGGAAATCGCGGAGCTGGCAAAAAAAAAATTTGGATATTTTGAGCGACGCAAATCTCAGCTTTTTGCTATGATTTGGGAGAAAGAGAGAAAAAGAGAACTTGCTTTTTACTGACTCTCATTGAGAGAGAGAGAGAGAGAGAGAGAATCTGCTTTTGCTTTCAAGATTTTGGGGCTCTGCTTTTGGGCATCCCTTGTAATCTTTAAATTAGTGGTGAGGGCCTCACTTCTCAGATCATCTGGACGCAGAGTCTGAGAGTGAAACCCTAACCGCTCTCTTGTACTTTGATGATTGATTAATACAAAAAGAAATACCGAAAGGGGTGCCAATCTTTGGGGCCAATATCTCTAGGCACGGAACTCCGCCGGGCCAGTGCAAATCTATTGTGATCTATGAATTGTTTGAAGTGGTTATTTGGTGCTGTCGTGATTGTTTCTTAACTTGGAGTGTCCAAGTCTGTTACAGTGGTATCAGAGCACGGCCGATTTCTCTTCTACGGGAAATCCGATCCCCAATTTTTTTTTCCCGCGGCACCTATGGCTTCACACAAGGATCAGTCGACTCCCTCTGCATCTAGAGATGCGGGCAGGGATCACAACGAAGATTCCGACAGAGAGTATGGCCCGCCTCGGCCTACTCAGGCGGAGCGGCGAGAGATGGAGCGTCGCCAGTTGATCGGCGATGCAACGAAGATGATGCTCAATTTTGCAAGGACCCAAAATTTGCAAAATATATGAGCAAGACTTCTTTTCAGGAAGTGCATGAACAGTGGCAGAAAACCACTACACCCACTCTCAAGAAACCTTCTGCTCACAAGAAATATTCAGAGAAGGAATTACAAGAGGTGGTTGATGCACGGATTGCTCAGCTCTTTGACGCGCAAAAGAAAGCCAAAAAGCACGGCAAAAAGCAGAAGAAAAGCCCCGACTTACCGGGATATTTGGGTTGTCAGTCGACTTTTCACAAGGCAAAGAAACAGAAGAAGCGTCGATTTGAAGGAGTACCCAGTTCTTCTTCTTCTTCTTCTTCTCTCTGACAGTTCTTCTAGCTCTTCAGATTCGAGCCAAGAAGACAGAAAAGGTAAAAAGCGAAGCAAGAAGCAACGCTTCGAAAAGGGCAAGAGAAAGACAAAGAAGGCTAAATCTCACCCAGAGACTGACAGTTCTACTGAGGACTCGTCTACAGACAGCTCAGATTCCGATGACGGAAACTTTTATGCGAACAAGAAGAATTTTTACAAAGCCAACCAGTATGACTTTCTCGAAGATAAAAGCAAGAAAGTCCGAGAAGGTGGCCACTCGATCAAGTTTGATACTTTTTCAGGATACTCAGATGCTTCGAAGGCTTTGTCTTTTATACAGCAGTTTGACATTGCTTTCGCGGGAGGACGCTATTCAGAGCACTCCAAGATTCGGAGAGCTACCTCTTACTTTAAGGGGAATGCTCGTACTTGGTGGTCCACGCTTTTTTCAAACAAGACTGCGCCAGTTAAATGGCTGAAATTTAAGAAGCTTTTTATTTCTTCTTGGTTGACGCAAGAATATGAACGAGATGTACGAGCTGCTTGGAACCATCTTCGGATGACCAAGAAAGATACAATCAATGCTTATTGTGAAAGATTCTGGAGCTCTTTTTTACCCGCCTCTTCATTCAAGAAGATCTCGTTCAGAGAACAGATTGAGCGGTTTACCTTGGGTCTACCTACAGAGATCCGAGGTCACTGCAGAAGTCAGCTTCTATTCAAGAGTTGATGAGTCATGCGAAGCGGGGCTTTGCCATTCACTCTGGCAGTCTGACCTACCCCACAGATGAGGCCATGACACAACGAGCCGAACAGACTTCTAGGAATGAAAGTAGAACGGAAAAAGAGCAACCCAGAGAAAAAGGATGCACACCCAAGCTTACTCCTGAGGAGAGAGCTCGCTTCATCAGAGAGCAGCTGAGGAACGTGGCAGAAAAGGCAGATAGAAAAGCAAAACTGGTACAACATGGCGTGGGACCTGCATCGAATCTAATGAATGAAAGTACAAACTTTGCCGCTTTTGGGGCAAAGTGAAGGATCAGGAAGGTCTTTTGAAGGAGCCAAGGCCAACTTCTTTTCACTTGGAATTGGCGGCTCGATTTGGAATTACGCCCGACAGACTCACGCCACATGCGGAGGTAGTTCGACTGGCACCCGGATGGGATGTTGCCATTACACCTAGCATTGGCAAACTTCGTTTGCAATGACAGGGGTGTTCAGGGCACACGAGTGACGTTCTACTCAGAATCCCTTGGTACCTCAAGAACTACGCCGTGGTTGACTACCGGGCCAAAAAAGCGGCTTTGATAAATGAAGGGCTTAGAGATTGTACTTGATGAACTTCAGTTTCTTACTCATTCTTTTGGGAGAGAACTGAACGATGGATAAAGGTTGAATATGTTTTGACCTGATCAAAAGAACGCCAAGATTTTTCTCCACACTCGTGCCGATTGCTTTTCAGAGGGCTTGAAGATCAAACCATTGATCTGATACCTGGAAGCACGCCACCGAACCGGCCACCTTACCGTGTGAGCCGAGTACAGAATGAAAAGATTATGAACCCAGTGAAAGACCTCTTGGTCTTGTCCAGCATAGTACTTCACCGTATTGCTCTCCACTGTTGTTGGATTTGAAGAAAGACGGATCTTGGAGACTGTACATTGATTATAGCGCTCTCAACAAAATCACCATACTCGACAGGTTACAGAGATCCTCGTGCTTTAGCAGGATTGACTTGAAGAGTGGATATCATCAGATCAGAATAGCGCCGGGAGACGTCTAAAAGACAGCTTTTCGGACGACTTTTGGGTTATTTGCGTTTTTGGTGATGCCTTTTGGCTGAACCAATGCTCCTGCAACATTTAACCGAATGATGGACAATATTTTTTCGAGAGTACATGCTATTTGTTGGCACTTTCTTTGACGACATCATTGTTTTCTCCAAGAATAAGGCAGAACACAGAGATCATCTGCTTCAGGTCTTTCAGGCATTACGAGATCACAATTAGTGATTAATGCAAAGAACAGTGAATTTTTCCTACCAGAGATACACTTTTTGGGACACATTGTCTCAGCAAAACAGGAGTGCAAATGGATCCGGCCAAGATAGAGACTATCCGAGATCGGCACTACTTGAGGAATGTCCATGAAGTTAGAAGCTTCTTGGGACTGTGTTCGTACTACAGGCGGTTCATATGAAAGTTTGCATAGGTTGCTTCCCTTTTGCATATCTTGACACAGAACGGAGTCCCTTTCTCGTGGGGATACACAAAGGTGACTGCCTTTCAGACATTGAAAGAGAAATTGACTACATGACCAGATTTGACTTTGTCGGATTTGCAGTAGTCATTTGAAGTATTTTGTGATGCTTATGGTCGTAGTCTAGGTGCGGTCTTGATGCAAGAAGGCCATGTCATTGCTTACAAGAGCCGATTGTTCTCTAGGCCGGAGATGACAGCACAGATTTATGAGAAAGAGCTTTTGGTGGTTATCCATGCTCTTACTCAGTGGCGGCATTACCTACTCGGAGCAGATTTTATTGTCTTTACAGAGCATCAGAGTTTGAGTTTGCACTACTTCTGTCACGTGACACATCCCAACCCTATGTGTCCGTGGACAAGCTACACCACAGCAGGGTTCAGTCAGTCCAGTCAGTTTAGATTAGCAGTGATCTGGCACTTTTGTGAGTCTATTCGTAGACCGTGCATGCCTAGTCACTTAGGATAGATGCATATCCTCTGGTTGCACACAGCATGATCATCAGTATTCCCATCAGAATCCATCAAATTCCATTAAGGGATTTTTCCAGTGCATTCAGCCTATTTTCCTATTTTTGGTTATTTTCACTTATTATTTTTAAGTGACTTTCCAACAAAAGTAGGTAGGGCAATTTTGCTAAGTTAATATATAAGCAAACCCAAGTTAGCACTTTCAGGCAGAAGAGGCAGCAGGAGCTTCCCGCTCAACAAGCAACTTCTCAGTAGTACCCCCTCAGCACCCTAGCACTTTTGGATCGCCACCTCTCACCTTCCCTTGGCGTTTTATCAGCATCAGCCATCGCCATCAAGTCCCCCCTTTTTTGGCGTTTGTTCCCCCCTACAGGCAGCCCCTCCCTTGGCGTTTTTGCTCGCCAACCACCTGCCCCATTCAACGTTTTTACTAACGCTAGGCATCTGCTGCAGATCAGCGATTTCCAGCATCATCAACCAGCGTTTTTCAGCCATACAAAAACGCAATTTCAGCAGTAGCAAAACGCAGGAATTCAGCGGTTAAAAACGCAGGTTTCAGCCTTTAGCAAGCTAGCAGATACATCCCAGATTGGTTGCAAAAGAACCCCCAATTTCAGCCCAAGAAAACGCAGCCAAAACAGTCATTTTCAGCCACCGAAACAGCCCCGAATTTCAGCAGATAGATTACCACAGATTTCAGCCCTAAAGTCCTCGTCGTCATCCCTGTCTTCGTCATCGGCATAGTCCAAGTTGCATCAGTCCATCGCATACGCATTGTACACCTTTGTGCAATCAAAGTTAGACCACTCTCGCCGACAAGAGTGGGGCCTTCGGAGGAGGGTTTTACAACGTCTCTGGTGTCGTATCTCTCTTCTCTCTCTCTCTCAGTCTCATACACTTGCACGCACAGTGTCCACTCACTTTGTTGTGATCATAGCACTTTCCATTAAGAACGGAAGGCTCTCCCTTCCATAAGAACTAAAAGGAACCTTCAGCACAGTTCGGAGCACTCATCAAGTATTTTGTGATGCTTATGGTCGTAGTCTGGGTGCGGTCTTGATGCAAGAAGGCCATGTCATTGCTTACGAGAGCCGATTGTTCTCTAGGCCGGAGATGACAGCACAGATTTATGAGAAAGAGCTTTTGGTGGTTATCCATGCTCTTACTCAGTGGCGGCATTACCTACTCGGAGCGGATTTTACTGTCTTTACAGAGCATCAGAGTTTGCGCTACTTCTTGCCACAGGAGCTGCTTTCGGAAAAGCAGATGCGGTGGGCGAACATCTTGTCACAGTTTCACTTCCAAATTGTCCATCTGCAAGGACAAAAGAATGTGGTGGCAAATGCTTTGTCTCGAAAGCCGTTGGTTCTGGCTATTTCCGCGATACATCATAGGAGCTTCGAGGATCTAGTCGATCATTATGCCACAAATACAAATTTTGCAGATATTTTCACACGGATACAGGATGGGGAGACAGTAGCTGGATACTCCCTTCGGGAAGGCTACTTGATGAAAAAGACTATGTTGTGCGTTACACAGCCGTTGAGGGAAAAGGTTATAACTGAATGCCATTGTCCACCTTTTACGGGTCACCGCAGCATTACTACCACCATGAAGGGGGTAGAGAGATACTTCTTTTGGCCGAGACTCAAAAAGGATGTGGAAGAGTTGTGCGGAGTATGCCAGAAGGTCAAGTTTGACAGGCATAAGCCACAGGGATTGTTACAGCCTTTACCCGTACCCACCCATCCCTGGGAAAGTATTGCAATGGATTTCATTTTTTATCTCCCGAGAACACAGAAAGATCACAATGATTTTCCGACTACATGGCACGTCTGAGACGATTGTCTCCGACAAAGACCCCACATTTATGAGTTTGTTTTGGAAGGCAATTTGGGAGAACATTGGCATGCAGTTGCAGTTCTCGTCATCGTTCCACTTGCAGACTGACGGGCAATTTGAGATTGCCAATTCAATGATTTTAGATTTATTGAAGTCTTGTATCTCGGATCAGAAGACTCAATGGAAAAAGAACATACCTTTGGTGGAATTTTGCCTACAATAACACGATACACTCTTCGACGGGGAAGACGCCATGTGAGATTGTTGAAAGTGTTGCGAAGGTTCCATCCTTCCTGAGCACGAAAGATTAGATCTTTGAAGCGGATGAATATTCGCGAGATTTGGATACGGCTTTTGCCAAGGTTCGCGAGACTTTACAGAAGTCTCAAGAACGACAGAAAAAGGCAACGGATCGCCATCGTCGCGACTTGAAACTGAAGGAGGATGATTGGGTGCTCTTACGTTTTGAGAAGGCACGCCTACGAAAGAAAAAGGGAAAGGAGAGGCTTTTTCCAAAGCTCGTAGTATGCGATACTACGGACCTTTCCAAATTACTGAAACGATAAATGATGTCTCCTTCTGATTGAAACTGCCAGATACTTGGAGGATTCACAATGCATTGCATGTGAATCTCTTGAAACCTGTTAAGGGTGATGTGCCTAATGATGGGGAGCTTGATGAGCAACCCGCAGTGGAAGAAAACGAGGAGACCCTTGTTCCTAAACAAATTTTGGCACATACGATACGAAGAAAGGTAAAGTCCGAAGGCGGTTCTTGGTTAAGTTCAAGAACTTTCCTGCATTTGATGCGAAGTGGATGGAGGAGGAGGACCTAGCAAATACTCCTCGGATTGTGAAACTTTACCTCGATGTTTTGGTTTAGCATAGTCTACTCCAAATGGAACCCAGAATTCACCTTGGCCGAAGATCTGGTGCAGTGGGATGCACAAGAGGGGAGTTACTCCGCTCCTTTGTCAACAGATGCCTTGATTTGATACTAAAGTCACTGATGTCTCTTTGAGCTTCAGGGATACTAAGAGCTGACAGTATTGTGCTGGATGACTTTATGAAATGGAATTCCTGATAATGATACTGATTTTTGGTCTACTTGATCTCAAATAGACATGGTTGCAATAGGGGTTAGTCGATCGGACATCGATGAGGTCCCGATTGAACCTAGATGTGATTGCTAGCTACATTGCCGATAAATCATGCTCTAAGATCCGAATGAATGTTAAATGTCATGTGATATCCTGTGATGTCTGGTGATGTCGTGTGATGTGACTGTCGATTCTGTACATGTGCTAGATGTGTGTTCCTAGTACGTAGGTACTAACAGTCAGTGTCTGCTAAGACGGTTTATGGCTTTTGTCGGTTTTGCAAGCGTAATCGCGGTCGATTACAATGCTTTCAAGAGGGGGGTATGTCACAAAGTGATGACGTAGCTACAGACAGCAAAAACCCTAATTTCTGCCAAAAACCCTAAAATTCCTGCAAACCCTAATTTCTGCCAAAAACCCTAATTTCCGGAAATCGCGGAGCTGGAAAAAAAAAATTTGGAAATTTTGAGCGACGCAAATCTCAGCTTTTTGCTATGATTTGGGAGAAAGAGAGAGAAAAAGAGAACTTGCTTTTTACTGACTCTCATTGAGAGAGAGAGAGAGAAAGAGAGAATCTGCTTTTGCTTTCAAGCTTTTGGGGCTCTGCTTTTGGGCATCCCTTGTAATCTTTAAATTAGTGGTGAGGGCCTCACTTCTCAGAGCATCTGGACGCAGAGTCTGAGAGTGAAACCCTAACCGCTCTCTTGTACTTTGATGATTGATTAATACAAAAAGAAATACCGAAAGGGGCGCCAGTCTTTGGGGCCAATATCTCTAGGCACGGAACTCCGTCGGGCCAGTGCAAATCTATTGTGATCTGTGAATTGTTAGAAGTGGTTATTTGGTGCTGTCGTGATTGATTCTTGACTTGGAGTGTCCAAGTCTGTTACATTAGTACCTAGAATCCTCACATAACAACTGCCACGTCCTCTTGACAGGAACCCTGAGACGCACTATCATCTGATATCCTTTCTTCTCCGGAATCCTCAAATGAACTTGTATCTAGTTCCCTTGGTTCGTCGGAACCTTCGAAGTGGTACTCCCGAATCCTGTGTTGAGTTGTCATCCGGTCCCCCTGACTCATTCTCTTTACTAGCAGACTCTTGCCCTGTTGAGGTGGATACTATCCTGTCCGTAGGATAAGTCAATGAGCCAACATGCATTCCAAATCCTTGCTTAGCATGTCCCATAAGACTTCTGGTTTAGACAATACTCTCGAATCTCTTTTGGCAGAAAAACCACCCAATCTGGTTTCTCAAAGCGATGCCAAGCCGTGATGACATCTCTTTATATTCGTCTGATATCCAAGTTGATGTGAAAAAATTCTTGAATATTAACCACATCGCAAGTGCTTCTCTGTGTGACAACAAAGTAGACCACCATGTTTGTGCATTTCCTTTTAAGTAAGATGCCGCCCTTCGCACCTTGGAATCTTCCGTGAACCAACACCCAGAGAAGGCGCGTCGATGTCACGTGACACATCCAACCCTATGTGTCCGTAGACAAGCTACAGCATGATCAGGGTTCAGTCAGTCCAATCAGTCTAGATTAGAAGTGATCTGGCACTTTTGTGAGTCTATTCGTAGACCGTGCATGTCGAGTCACTTAGTTTAGATGCATATCCTTTGGTTGCACACAGCATGATCATCCGTATTCCCTTCAGAATCCATTAGATTCAGTCAGGGAAATTTTCCAATGCATTTAACCTATTTTCCCTATTTTTGGTATTTTTCACTTATTATTTTTAAGTGAATTCCCAACAAAAGTAGGTAGGGCAATTTCGCTAAGTTTGTATATAAGCAAACTAGAGCTAGCACTATTTGGCAGAAGAGGCAACAGGAGCTCCCGCTCAACAAGCACCTTCTCAACAGAACCCCACCAAGAGACGTAGCATTTTTGCTCCATAGCAACAACCTAGCGTTTTTAGACCAGAACAGCCAGCGATTCGCACTTGCAGATTCCGGCGACAGCAGAACATCAGAGCAGCCTAGCGTTTTGCATTTGCAAGACAACCGGCGTCAGAATTGAAGATTTTCAGCCCTAGCGTTTCTGCATCTGCAGCCAACCCTAGCGTTTTGCAGATTCTCCGCGATAGAAAGTCAAGGACCATCAACGTTTTCAGTTTTCAGCAGTTAGCACCCGCAGATCAAGTCCCGAACCTCGCAGATCTCACCTTCCCGGAGCAGTTCCTCGCCGCACGGTCAGTTTCCTCAAAGTTTACAGTTTCAGCCCGGAAAACGCAGATTTCAGCATCTGCGTTTTCAGCGTGTCGTCGTCGCATCGTCGTCACCGACATAGAGTCAGAATTCAGCAGATAGAAGATTAGCAGATTTCAGCCCATAGCGTTTTTGGACAGCAGTTGTCACGAGGACGTGGCAGTTATTAACCATGTCACAAAGATGTGGCAACTGCTAACCTTGGTTGTTGGTTTCTTTCCAATGGGGTTTATTTTATTTGTTTTGAGACCCTCTTTTTGAAGTAGCCAACGGTCGGACATTGTATGGCCAATGTGAACGGTAGATTCACCCGCAAACGGAGAGTGGTCGGCACTGGAATTCGTATAGTAAGAGGATGTCTAGGCTCAGAGCAAGATCATATAGGTCCCTCCGTCGCACTTAGCAAGTTGGTGGATACTAGGAAGTGAACTCAATTAAGGCGTAAAGTCAAGGTGGGACTACCAACAAAAAGTATCCGACAGTTGGGCCACATTGCACTTTTGGGATGCGGTCCCAATGAGGATAGATGGTCAGAAGACCAGTGGGAGCCCAACGGAAGCATCTCCTAAAATTTAGGGAACTGCTATTTTGGGTCGTGAAATGTGTTCGCGTCATTACCTCCGGTATGACTAGGGGAACATTTTACAACTCTGCCGCGAAGTCGACTGGGCAACCGGTCAGGATATTTTTAAGCGACGAACCCGAAACGGGCAAATGCTTGAAAATACGCCAAGTGTCATTTTCTCATGCACTTACCTCTTCAGGAAGAAGTGGCGCTGAATTTTTAAGCTGGGAAGGCCTTCATTTGCAATTTGTCACAGGTTAAGAGCTATGGAGTGCTTCCTTTCCCTCTCATGTACAGTGTGGTGCTAGAAATGATGCCCTGCACACTACACACTGCTCTCTCTCTCCCCTACGTGCAGTTATGTGATGCCCCACAAGAGGGCTACTCATTTGACTGATGTACAGTTGTGTGGGTTCATGCTTTTGTGCTGAGGCAAGAGCCTCCTTGAGCAGGAACAGGGGTAGCTAGCTGCTGCTCCAAAGCAGGCACGGGTGAGGGTCATAACCTCACCGTACAGGTGCAAAATCAGCGCTGTGTATGCGCTGTAAAATTTACTGTTTTTCAGCCATACGGACGCCAGAACCTTTGGGAATCGTGCCCCACTGGCAGAGGACAGTTAGGGAACTGTTTGGGGCTGAAAACAGGGCAAAAACCAGTAAATACAGCGTGCTGAATTAACTGTTTTTGGGCAGGAATCAGAGGGTATACGCCAGTAGAAGCAAGTTCCAGCAAGGGAATTGGTTTCGCGCAAGTTTAGGGGCTGTTATGCTGCCGAAATTTGGCCAAAACAGGTGGTACCTACAAGGATACAGTCAAAGGATTCCGAGGACTCTTCTTTGTACTTTACCCTCCTAAAGAATAAAGAAATACCGAAAGGGGCGCCAATTTTGGGGCCTACAGGTTGGCCTGCTCGGAGCATTCTAGCTTCCGAGCCGTGTGTGTGATTAAGTGTTAATTCCCGTTACAGGTCTCCTTCGCAAAGAGCTCTCTGTGTGTGTCTAAAGTAAATAATTTCGGGTGAAAGCCAACACCTACCGCACTACGGGCCGGTTTCATGGTTCCATTGCCGGGATATCAATCACTTTTTCCTTACAGAGTGAGCCTGGATTGTTTAGGGTAAAGACACAGAGTGCAGGAACGCGGGGATTACACTATGGCCGACAAGGGGAAGGGAATTATGGAAGAGGGTTCCTCTTCAAAGGACAGGTAGGAGATTCCTATGGTTTTTGAGATTGGCGAGAGCTCACGGCCACGTCAGTCTGTACCTCCTGTCAACGTGAATGTCCCTCCGGTAGTACAGGGCTTTATGACTGGGCAACTTGAGGATGATGCGTTCAAGACTCGGTTAGTTGCCGCGGTGAATGTCTTTTCGCAGCTGGTGCAAAATCCGAGGTTTATGGAGTTCTTGCAAGCGCCGCCAGTGCAACAGTAAAATAGGCAACCTACGCCGCGTACGGAGCTTGTTGATGCTCAAGCCCAGGTACTTCATGTGGCGCAGGAGGAAAGGAAACACTCGCATGTTGCGGAGTCGGGGGCTCCAAAGCAGGTTCCTCCCGTGCTTGAACAGCTGGCTAGAACGCCTATTCCACAGGTTATGCCAGTTCAGCCCGCCAGCATGCTGTCTTGAATGGACAGGGAGCTGGATACCAGACTATGCACTCAGTTTTGCGCCACCCACGGTACATCCTGGGTATTTCGGGGGTGGATCAGTGTTCCAAAGTATGGCTGGTTATGCGCCTGGAAGTCAGCCGTACATGCCAGGAACAGTGTTCGGGGGTATACAAGGTCATGCCAAACCCCATGTATGGTAGTATCGGCATGCAGCAAGGTTTCCACTGCAACCAAGGCCAGTTTGGGATGCCACAGGGTCATTTTGGCATGGCATGTTTTTTTGGATAGCAGCCAAATATCGCACCTCTAACGTAGAATGTGAATGGCCAACACGTGCCGATCATGCCTACTACAGTGCCCATGTTGCAGACCATTCTGTATGACAACTTGGGGGCACTAGAGAAGCCGAAGGCTTACAAAGAAGGTGGTGCAACTGTAAAGTTCAGTACCTCAGTGGTTTCGAGGACAAGACAAAGGCACTCACTTTCCTCCAGCAGTTTGATACAGCTTATGCGGGAGGGAATTTTACAGAGGCCTCGAAGGTCAGGAAAGATGCCACTTTCTTAAAGGACAATGCGCTTACATGGTGGACGACATTGTTAATGCAAGGACAGGCACCCGCCACTTGGGTTTACTTCAAGCAAATGTTTGCATCTGCTTGGCTGTCAAATGAATTTGAAGCTGACGTCATGACAGATTGGCACCAGCTTACTTCAGCTTCGTACAAGAGCTTGCTGGAGTACAATAGGAGGTTTTGTAAAGCGTTACTCTCAGTGACCTCCTACAGATTTGTGCCATTGACAGAGCAGATAGAGAAGTACTATTGTGGGCTGCCTAAAGGGATTCGCAATTACTGTACAAAGAACAGAGTGGCTACCCTAACTCAGCTTATGGAAGTTGCGAACACTGGTCTTGCCTTGTTGAAAGGAGAGGACAGTGGATTTCCGAGTAGTGACAAAGGAGGGCAGCAAAAGAAAAATTCAGCGAAGAAGCCCTTTGTGAAAACGGCTCCTGATGCGTCACAGGGGTCAGAAAAGGCCACCAAAGACAAGGATTCAGCCGGGACTTCTGGAGCGCAGGCAAAGAAACAGAAAAGGAAGCCTTTTGTGCGCAAGTCGCTCGAGGAAAGGAAGGTCCTAATGGCTGAGAACAAATGCTTTATATGCGAGCAGCCTGGTCACTTTTCTATCAATTGTCCACAAAGGAAAAGGCCAGCTGACTCAGAGGATAAAGAAGACCAGAAAGGCAAGAAGCCAAAACCCACAGCAGGTTTAGTGCCAGACATGGTGGGGTGACAGGACCAGCACAGATGCCAGTGAGTTATGCAGGGCATGGGGTAAAGTTAGGGATCAGACGGCACTCATCTTCTTTGATCCAGGTGCCAAAGCCAACTTTATCTCACAAGAGTTAGCTATGAAGCTAGGCATCAGAGCTGAAGAGATGGGGTACACAGCAGAGGCAGGGTTGGCATGTCCTGGCCACTCAGAGTGTGTTACTCCCATCATTGGAAAATTGCGTCTGCATATTTAGTCGTATGTGGACACTGAAGAGTTTTACATCATGCCGCTGGAAGGTTGTGACGCCTTGTTGGGGATCCCGTGGATGTTCCGAGTGCATGGAGTCTTGGATGCCTACAACAAAAAGATCACTGTACAGCATAAGGGCAAAACTCACATCTTGGATGTAAAGCTTAAAGGAGAGTCAGTCCCTATTGTATCTGCTTCTGCTATCACTTCTGTAATAAAGAATCATCTTTCTGTGTACTTGATTTTTGCACGTGATGTCTCAGATAGTGATCAGTCAAATTTATCTGTGTTAGATAAAGAAAGGTCAGCATTTTTGCAAAAGTTTAGTGACTGTTTTTCTGATTCATTACCGTCGCAATTGCCGCCAGAGAGACCTGAGGACCATCGGATAGATTTGGTGCCAGGGTGTAGCCCACCAAATAGACCTCCCTACAGGGTTAGTGCGGCGCAGCAGAAAGAGATTATGGGCGAGGTTGAGGAGTTATTAGAGAAGGGGTTGATTCATCCTAGTTCTTCACCCTTTTGCTCCCCAGTGCTCCTAGTGCAGAAGAAGGATGGCTCATGGCGCATGTGTATCGATTACCGTGCGTTGAATAAGAATACCATCAAGAATAGGTTCCCTATTCCTAGAATTGATGATATTCTCGATCGTTTAGAGGGTGCTGCAATTTTCAGCAGGATAGACCTTAAGAGTGGGTACCATCAGATTCGTATAAGGCCAGAGGATGTGCACAAGACTGCGTTTAGAACGACATTTGGTCTTTATGAGTTTCTAGTGATGCCGTTTGGGCTAACAAATGCTCCTGCCACACTCAACAGAATGATGGACCGGATTTTCCGCTCGCATCAACAGTTTGTTGGAACGTTCTTCGATGACATGATAGTGTATTCGAAGAATGAAGAGGAGCATAGGCGTCTCTTGACCATTGTGTTTGAAGAGCTGCGCAGTCACAGGTTACTTGTCAATCCTAAGAAAAGTGAATTCTTCCTCAAAGAGATCCACTTTCTGGGCCACATAGTCTCAAAGGATGGTGTTAGAACGGATCCCGCAAAGGTCGAAGGTATCAAGACATAGCCAGACTTGAAGACTGTGCACAATGTCAGAAGCTTCTTGGGATTGTGTTCCTACTATAGAAGGTTTATCAGAAATTTTGCAGAGATAGCATCGCCTCTTCACGCTTTGCAAAAGAAAGAGGTCACTTTCACATGGACCCAAAAAGAGATTTCAGCTTTTAGTCTCTTAAAGGAAAAGTTTGACTTCAGATCCAGTTATTGTTTTGCCAGATCTCAGGAAGTCATTTGTGGTCCAGTGTGACGCGTGTGGTAGTAGCATCGGAGCAATGCTAATGCAAGACGAACGGGTAGTAGCTTATGAAAGCCGAATTTTGCAAGGGCCAGAGAGGACTATGCAAGTCTATGAGAAAGAGCTCTTGGCCGTGATTCATGCGCTTTCTAGCTGGAAGCACTACCTCTTAGATGCTGATTTTGTTGTCCAAACAGATCACCAGACCTTGCGATACTTCTTGACACAATCAAAGTTATCCGAAAAGCATATGCGATGGGCAAACATTCTTTCCATGTTCCACTTCCAGATTATGCATGTGGAAGGCAAGAAGAATGTTGTGGCTGATGCGTTATCAAGAAAGCCACAAATTTCAGCTGTGTTAATTCCTTATCATCATGAGTTAGATGACATGAAGGAACAGTATACTGCTGATGAAGATTTTGCAAGGATCTTTGAACAGTTACAAGAGGGGCAACATCACGAGCACTATCTCCTCAGAGATGGTTTTATGATGATGCATGGCAGACTTTGTGTCACTAGGCCACTGCGACATAAGGTCATGGAAGAGAGTCATGTCCCACCGTATGCAGGGCATCGTGGCATTGATGCGATAGTTAAAGCGGTAGAGACATTCTTCTATTGGCCTACCTTGAGGAGAGATGTGGATGCCTTTGTGCGAGCATGCATAGTTTGCCAAAAGGTCAAGTTTGACAAGCAAAAGGCACCAGGGTTGTTACAACCACTGCCGAGTCCGGATAATGGACTTTATCTTTGATCTTCCAAGGACGCCAAAAGGGAATGATGGTATATGGACCATTATCTGCACGTTCAGCAAGCAGGCCCATTTTATCCCTATCAGGAAGAAGATAAAATCCGATCAGATGACACACTTGTTCATGTACAATGTGTTTAAGTACCATGGTATGCCACAATCGATAATCAGTGATCGTGATCCTCGCATGACCAGTTTGTTCTGGAGAGGATTGTTTGAGAACATGGACACTACGCTCAAGTTCTCGTCTTCGTTTCATCCACAAACTGATGGACAGTCAGAAGAGGCTAATTCTACTGTCTTAGATCTGCTGAAATGCTATGTGTCAGATAATAAGGGCAAGTGGGAACAGTATTTGCTTATGCTTGAGTATGCGTACAATAATACGGTGCATTCGTCTACTGGCAAAGCACCTTTTGAAATTGTTGAAGGCAGCAAAAAGGTTCCTCCCATTTTGCATACAAAGGACAAGATCTTTGAGGCAGATCAATATGTTCAGAACATGGATGAGATGTATAAGAAGATTAAAGTTGCCTTGGAGAAGACTCAGGCAAAGCAGAAAAAGGCTGTTGATCGTCACCGTCGTGAATTGCTACTATCACCTGGTGATTGGGTTCTCTTAAGGTTCGAAAAGGCAAGGTTAAAGAAGATGAAGGGCAAGGAACGGCTGTTTCCTAAGCTCAGCATGCGTTACTATGGGCCTTTTCAAGTGCTTGATAAGATCAGCGATGTGGCTTACAGGCTGAAATTGCCTGATGCATGAAAGATTCATAATGCGTTTCACGTGAGTCTTCTAAGACCCTTCGTGGGTGATGTGCCAGATGAGGATCAGCCAGAAGTTGAGGAACTTGATGAGATCCTGGTACCTGAGCAATTTTTCACACATAAGGACAGAAAAGTTAAAGGACAAGTTGCAAGACGCTATTTGGTGAAGTTCAAGAACTATCCGCATATGGATGCAAAGTGGATGGAAGAGCATGAACTTCAGAGTCACCAAATGTATTGCAGCTTTACCTTGAAGCCTTTGGGTTAAAGCCTACTTATGCCCCAACCCAACGTGTGCAAAGGAGGGGTAATGATAGAGATAGTACATCAAATGTACATATGAATTCAGTGCCATAGATGGAAATGGCAAAAGTATGAAGGTCTCATTAAGTCATTTGTATCTATGTATGTTACGACCTTTCTTGCGAATACATGCGATGATAAAAGAGTGTTAATAGCACAAGATCATCAGTGGCGTGTATTTATGGTATGCAATCGAGGACGTTTGCGATTTCAAGAGGGGGGTATGTCACGAGGACGTGGCAGTTATTAACCATGTCACAAAGATGTGGCAACTGCTAACCTTGGTTGTTGGTTTCTTTCCAATGGGGTTTATTTTATTTGTTTTGAGACCCTCTTTTTGAAATAGCCAACGGTCGGACACTGGAATTCGTATAGTAAGAGGATGTCTAGGCTCAGAGCAAGATCATATAGGTCCCTCCGTCGCACTTAGCAAGTTGGTGGATACTAGGAAGTGAACTCAATTAAGGCGTAAAGTCAAGGTGGGACTACCAACAAAAAGTATCCGACAGTTGGGCCACATTGCACTTTTGGGATGCGGTCCCAATGAGGATAGATGGTCAGAAGACCAGTGGGAGCCCAACGGAAGCATCTCCTAAAATTTAGGGAACTGCTATTTTGGGTCGTGAAATATGTTCGCGTCATTACCTCCGGTATGACTAGGGGAACATTTTACAACTATACCGCGAAGTCAACTGGGCAACCGGTCAGGATATTTTTAAGCGGCGAACCCGAAACGGGCAAATGCTTGAAAATACGCCAAGTGTCATTTTCTCATGCACTTACCTCTTCAGGAAGAAGTGGCGCTGAATTTTTAAGCTGAAAGGCCTTCATTTGCAATTTGTCACAGGTTAAGAGCTATGGA
Organism: Adiantum capillus-veneris; assembly: GCF_014529385.1. NCBI lineage: Eukaryota > Viridiplantae > Streptophyta > Polypodiopsida > Polypodiales > Pteridaceae > Adiantum > Adiantum capillus-veneris. The sequence goes on from NC_140934.1 coordinate 12,186,407, forward strand.
GTGCTTCCTTTCCCTCTCATGTAGTGTGGTGCTAGGAGTGATGCCCTGCACACTACACACTGCTCTCTCTCCCCTACGTGCAGTTATGTGATGCCCCACAAGAGGGCTACTCATTTGACTGATGTACAGTTGTGTGGGTTCATGCTTTTGTGCTGAGGCAAGAGCCTCCTTGAGCAAGAACAGGGGTAGCTAGCTGCTGCTCCAAAGCAGGCACGGGTGAGGGTCATAACCCCACCGTACAGGTGCAAAATCAGCGTTGTGTATGCGCTGTAAAATTTACTGTTTTTCAGCCATACGGACACCAGAACCTTTGGGAATCGTGCCCCACTGGCAGAGGACACTTAGGGGACTGTTTGGGGCTGAAAACAGGGCAAAAACCAGTAAATACAGCGTGCTGAATTAACTGTTTTTGGGCAGGAATCAGAGGGTACACGCCAGTAGAAGCAAGTTCCAGCAAGGGAATTGGTTTCGCACAAGTTTAGGGGCTGTTATGCTGCCGAAATTTGGCCAAAATAGGCGGTATCTAGTGGGATACAGTCAAATGATTCCCAGGACTCTTCTTTGTACTTTACCCTCCTAAAGAATAAAGAAATACCGAAAGGGGCGCCAATTTTGGGGCCTACAGGTTGGCCTGCTCGGAGCATTCTAGCTTCCGAGCCGTGTGTGTGATTAAGTGTTAATTCCCGTTACAGGTCTCCTTTGCAAAGTGCTCTATGTGTGTGTCTAAAGTAAAGAATTTCGGGTGAAAGCCAACGCCTACCGCCCTACGGGCCGGTTTCAGCAAGAGAAAGATTGCAGATTTCAACCCTTAGGTCGACTTTGTCATCACCGTCGTCATCGTCGACATAGCCAAGACTTGCATCAATCACTTGCATTCATTTGTACCAGATTGTGCAATCATAAGTAGACCACTCTCGCCGACGAGAGTGGGGCCTTCAGAGGAGGGTTTTACAACGTCTCTGGTGTCGTATCTCTCTTCTCTCTATCTCTCAGTCTCATACACTTGCACGCACAGAGTCCATTCACTTTGTTTGTGATCATAGCATTCTCTCAATAAGAATGGAAGGCTCTACCTTCCATAAGAACAAAAGGAACCTTGGGCACAATTCGGAGCACTCATCTTGAGCAAAACACAAACAATCATTCCGCTCCACCTAACATTGGTATCAGATCTTTGGCAGTGTTCTGTATCACTCAAGGAAAGAACCACAAGAACCACAAGAACTTTTCTTTTGCTTGTTGAGGTCGCACGAACCCAAGTTCACTTGGGCGTATTGTGTTTTTGAAGAGTGACAGGAATCCCAAGAAAGAAGGGCGTGTCCAACCTCCCCTTGTGTCTCTTTTCACTCATTGAGAGCGGACCGTGCACCTAGCGGCCGGCCAATCGACGTGAGGTGGGAAAAAGCAACCTTGGTGTGAGCGCAAGGCCGCCAAGGGGTGCGCCCGCGGAAAAGAGTAGAACTTGGGTGAAGAGAAGATCCTTCTCAAATGCGGTTTGCAAGTGAAAGAAAACCTCAAGAACTCAAGACCCGCAAGAACCCAAGTTCCTCATGAACTTAAGAACCCAAGACCCCAAGAACCCACAAGAACCCACAACTTCAGAATGGTCATCACTCGAAGCGGGATGGATAATTCGCTTGGAGGTGATAAGCATGAGAGGCGAAGAAGAATTTTCCCCACCAGGAGGTTTTTCCGACCCTCCCCCTTTCCCATCTACAACAAAGATTGCACTAACTCCTATGGAGGCTTTAGACCAGATGTTTCCGGAAAGGAAGTTAGAACGCGAAGCAAGAAATGCAAAAAGAATGGCAGAATTTGATCGTGAATGCAAAGAAAGAAAAGCGGAAATGGAACGCAGATACGCAGAAAGAAAAGCAGAAATGGATCGCAGACACGCAGAAGACAAAGCAGAAAGAAAAGCAATACAAGAACAGAGCGACCGACAAAACAAAGAGTTCTGGCGACTCTATTCTCAAGTTCAGGCACAGATGCAAGAGATTTGGGGAAAGGAGACTCTCAGTCTCTTCTTCTCCAACGCATGATACACAGGATTTGCATGATTGTGTGAAGCATGATGATGATTTGATTGACAATGACTTGCATGATGTTTTGAACGACAATGATAAGCACAATGATTTACATGATGATAAGCATGATGATTTGTATGACAAGCATGATGATTTGGATGACAAAGATAAGCATGATGATTTGAATAATATTGCTAAGCATGATGATTTGGATGCCAATGACAAGCATGATGTTTTGCATGATCAAGATGTGATTTCTCACAAGCATGATGAGTTGCATGAAGATGATGTGATTGTTCAGAAGGATGATGTGTTAGTGGATGCTTTTTCTAGCGAAGCTAACCTCGTTGTAGATTCGATCAATCACGAAGAATCGATCTTGACTTTCGAGTCGAGGTCCAAAGAACCCCCACAGGACAATTCGATCATTCAGGAAGAACCAATCTTGGCTCTCAAGCGTAGGTCCAAAGAACCCTTACAAGAAGTATTATGTGTTCGCATGATTGATACGCACGCATTGTTCGAGTGTTTCATTCGTGATCGTTTCCTGTATTTTAGTCAGCGTCTTTATGTGATCCCTTTTCCTAGGCATGACATATTGTACGTTTGAGCACGTTTCACTCATGAATGAGCACGGATGTATGCGGATTGTTCATGAAAAGCCGACAAGTATGCATGTAGGGAAGTCACATTCCATGTCTCTTCCTTGGCATGACACAGTTTCCGAACGAGCACATGAAAGTATGAGCACCAAGCATGGGCATTTCCGTTGTGAATTGTCACAGTTGATTGCTCTAGATCATAAGAGCAAGATTCGATCTCACTGTTTGCGTATATGTGGTGAACGGTTTAGCACTCCGTCTGTTTGTTTATCTACATTGCATGCACAGTCTTTGAGGAAGACAAGATTTTTTCCAGTCACTTTACAATGTACATGGCATGGGTATGTTCATGGTTTTGTGTTGGAAATAGTTTCAGGAATTTTCAGCCATGAAGATTCTTGAAGAAGAAAGAAGCATGACTCGAGGCGAAGTTGAAGCATTGAAGGAGCCACACAAGACTTTGTGTCGCTTTCGGCGCGGCCTAAAGAAGCAAGCATTGCAAACCTTTATGAAGTTTAAGTACCGCACGACCCACACATCAGCGTGGGCCGGCGAAGAGTCCCTTCCAGGATTCCGGATGCTATTGGCGATCTCCCTCGACGCCATACAGTTCGGTACCAGTACCTCACTTTGAAAAGGAGGGGATGTCACGTGACACATCCAACCCTATGTGTCCGTGGACAAGCTACAGCATGATCAAGGTTCAGTCAGTCCAGTCAGTTTAGAT